>NC_051159.1:127750-307749 GCF_013339745.2 Dermacentor silvarum
CTTTTGGAATCAGTTCAGAAAAAAGCAATAGGATTCATATGGGTCGTTATGATCGAAACTTTGCCCTCATCACACGCTCGCATGTTATCATTGCAGACTTTGAAACATAGGCGCTCCGTGTGAAAGAATCATCTTGCCTTCACAAGATTATTCACACGTCATCCGGTTTCAGGGTCCCTTCTCTTTTAAATCTCTAGCGCACGCGCAACCCGTCATAGCATGCACTAAACATTGTTCTTTTCAGGACACACATTGACTGTTTAAATTTTCTTTTTCGCACACAGTTGAAATATGGAACAACTTGGGGTGGTCGCTACCGCATGCCTTTTGCAGAGTTCATTGACCAATTACCTAACATATCGCTGTTAGTCTGTTGTATAATCTTAGGGTTTGTTCGTTTGTTGTACTGAAATCTTGTGCCCACTCCTGTTATGTCTAGAAATAGAGACCGCAGTATTTGTAAATAAAATAAACCAAAAATGAGAAAACCGGATGCCACACAGGGAATGCCTACTTCAAAATTGGTAAAACTAATTGTTATACGCTGCTTCTATTACGTAATACGTTCATGTTTTAAACATTGTTGCCAAGAAGTGAAGTGCTCACCTGTACTTCAAACTACAGTATTAAATGTTATTACCAAGAACCATCCTCTAACAGCGTAAGACCTAAATATTTCACTGATGAATGATTTGTTATTCGTGACCACTTAACAAATACTTATATTTGATTTGTTATATTTTTCTAGTGAAGCTAATGTGTACATAGTTATTTATGTTAGGGACATGTATTAGTGACACACCATTTTTATACGCGCTTCAGGTTTAGATGCCCTTGCATAAACATCCACAAAAATTGTATCTCGGTTTCAATAACATCAAACATTGTTAATAAAAACAATGCAAGAAATTCGGCAGAGACATTTAAAACGGCTTACGTGTACCCCACGTAAGCAGTTTTAAATGTCTCTGCCGAATGCGAAAGCGATATAGCCCCTTTTGTGAAATGTTTTTTCCGCACGTTCCGTGTCCGTGCAAGTTCCCCTGCGTTCTAACGGCGTCTAGGTGAGGCCAAATGAAAACGCGCCAAGCGTCTGAACGCACTCGCTTGCTCACGAGTTCATATCTCGAAGGAGCGCTCCGCGCCTTTCAATTGGATATTAATACATTTTATTTCATTTAGTCATTTTATACGCTCATGACGTGACACCACCTCCTATTGCACATTGGACATTGCACTATCTAGGTGGTGTGACTAGGCGCACCGTTAATGAATCGCAACCTTGGAGCCGCTGTGGCGTCGCTTGTTGCCTTTCAGTAGTTTAGAAGAACTTGTTGTCGGGCGAGTTGGTACATATTAGCGGACATTGTTTAACTGCGCGAAAAAGACGGACCACAGAGACAGCATGGAACAAGGATGGCGCAGGTCCTAAAGAAAAAAAGAGAAAAAAAATACAAAAATCTTGTTTATACCAAACGCAACCAATCTACGCTCGTCAATAAACCTCATCTCACTGTTGTGCAGATGAACTGAGGTGTCGCTGACACACTCTTGTCCCTTCTTTCTTATATGGTACGCCTCGAGTAGCTCTCTCGCTCTGCTATTTCGACTGCGACACAAAATCTTAACTTTTTTCATGATCGGCTTATACTGGCACGCCAAGCAGTGGACAGGAAGGTGCCCATTCACTTTATTCCTAATTGACAATTCATGCTCACGCAGGCGTACATTCACGCACCTTCCTATTTGGCCTACGTAAACTTTGCCGCATGATAGAGGTATCTGGTACACTACTCCAACACTGCACTCTATGTGGGAAATGGTGTGCTTAACTCCGCAAACCTTGGAGCCTATCTTTGTTTCTTCCTATGCGCGAGCATATTCCAGCGAGCTTGCTGGGAGCCGAGAACGCTACCTCACTCCATAACGTTTTACAACCTTATTTAAGTTGTGGGAAGTCTTTTGGACATAAGGCACAACTTTACGTTTCTTATCTTTTCGCACCCTTGCTCTTCAGTAATATTCTTTTCAGTCTTTATATTCTTAAGCACTGCCTCCGCTACTGCTGAATGACTGATTGCGGGAAACCTGCTTCTTCTGGCCTTACAATCTCCTGTAAAAGCTTTCCTGAATTTTGTGTGTGCATGACTTTTTTAAGGCTGACATGATACACTGGGTGGCTATTGCCCGCTTCACCATTTTTGAATGAGCCGAATAGTAGGGAAACAATTTCTTTGGGACCTTGGGTTGTATTTCCAGCACACATGGTTGTCACAGAAGGTTAAAGCGTTGTCTCAAACTGGATATTATTATCCTTTGTTACTTCATGGGTGAAAGTCAACCCTTTGCCAAGGCGCTTGAGCCTACCTGCAAAAAGAAGCAGACGTGCTTGTAAGAACCGTTTGCCTTGCCGCTGCCAGACCCACTGAAGAGGAATGGCCGGAGCGTCGGCTTTATATCGTTCCGTGTCTATGTCGATGTCATTCCGGTGCAGTACCACGCGCAGTCGAGTGAAGCACAGTCAGGGTCGGTCGAAAATACGGACGCATTGTCATCTCCCAGGTAGAGAGCTTTGCTGAAGGGAGGGCTACCAAACGCACAGTCGTTGCGAAGGAAAGTCGAAGAGGGGACGTTGTTCAGAAGATAGGGACCAGCGATACTTGCGGCAATCTGCAAAAAGAAGCAGACGTGCTTGTAAGAACCGTTTTCCATGCCGCTTCCAGACCCACTGAAGAGGATTGGCCGGAGTGTCGGCTTTATATCGTTCCGTGTCCATGTCGATGTCGTTCCGGTGCAGTACCATGCGCAGTCGAGTGAAGCACAGTCAGGGTCGGTCGAAAATGCGGACGCATTGCCACCTGCCAGGTAGAGAGCTTTGCTGAAGGGAGGGCTACCAAACGCACAGTCGTTGCGAAGGAAAATCGAAGAGGGGACGTTGTTCAGAAGATAGGGGCCAGCGAAACTTGCGGCAATCTGCAAAAGAAGCAGATGTGCTTATAAGAACCGTTTTCCATGCCGCTTCCAGACCCACTGAAGAGGATTGGCCGGAGTGTCGGCTTTATATCGTTCCGTGACCATGTCGATGTCGTTCCGGTGCAGTACCGTGCGCAGTCGAGTGAAGCACAGTCAGGGTCGGTCGAAAATGCGGACGCATTGCCACCTGCCACGTAGAGAGCTTTGCTGAAGGGAGGGCTACCAAACGCACAGTCGTTGCGAAGGATAGTCGAAGAGGGGACGTTGTTCAGAAGATAGGGGCCAGCGATACTTGCGGCAATCTGCAAAAAGAAGCAGACGTGCTTGTAAAACCATTTTCCATGCCGCTTCCAGACCCACTGAAGAGGATTGGCCGGAGTGTCGGCTTTATATCGTTCCGTGTCCATGTCGATGTCATTCCGGTGCAGTACCACGCGCAGTCGAGGAAGCACTGTCAGGGTCGGTCGAAAATGCGGGCGAATTGCCACCTGCCAGGTAGAGAGCTTTGCTGAAGGCAGGGCTACCAAACGCACAGTCGTTGCGAAGGAAAATCGAAGAGGGGACGTTGTTCAGAAGATAGGGGCCAGCGATACTTGCGGCAATCTGCAAAAGAAGCAGACGTGCTTGTAAGAACCGTTTGCCACGCCGCTTCCAGACCCACTGAAGAGGATTGGCCGGAGTGTCGGCTTTATATCGTTCCGTGACCATGTCGATGTCGTTCCGGTGCAGTACCATGCGCAGTCGAGTGAAGCACAGTCAGGGTCGGTCGAAAATGTGGACGCATTGCCACCTGCCAGGTAGAGAGCTTTGCTGAAGGGAGGGCTACCAAACCCACAGTCGTTGCGAAGGAAAATCGAATAGGGGACGTTGTTCAGAAGATAGGGGCCAGCGATACTTGCGGCAATCTGCAAAAGAAGCAGACGTGCTTGTAAGAACCGTTTGCCATGCCGCTTCCAGACCCACTGAAGAGGATTGGCCGGAGTGTCGGCTTTATATCGTTCCGTGTCCATGTCGATGTCGTTCCGGTGCAGTACCACGCGCTGTCGAGTGAAGCACTGTCAGGGTCGGTCGAAAATGCGGACGCATTGCCACCTGCCAGGTAGAGAGCTTTGCTGAAGGTAGGGCTACCAAACGCACAGTCGTTGCGAAAGAAAATCGAAGAGGGGACGTTGTTCAGAAGATAGGGGCCAGCGATACTTGCGGAAATCTGCAAAAAGAAGCAGACGTGCTTGTAAGAACCGTTTGCCACGCCGCTTCCAGACCCACTGAAGAGGATTGGCCGGATTGTCGGCTTTATATCGTTCCGTGTCCATGTCCATGTCGTTTCGGTGCAGTACCATGCGCAGTCGAGTGAAGCACAGTCAGGGTCGGTTGAAAATGCGGACGCATTGCCACCTGCCAGGTAGAGAGCTTTGCTGAAGGGAGGGCTACCAAACGCACAGTCGTTGCGAAGGAAAATCGCAGAGGGGACGTTGTTCAGAAGATAGGGGCCAGCGATACTTGCGGCAATCTGCAAAAAGAAGCAGACGTGCTTGTAAGAAACGTTTGCCATGCCGCTTGCAGACCCACTGAAGAGGATTGGCCGGAGTGTCGGCTTTGTTAGGAACGGGTTGGCGTTTCATCTCAGCGCTGCCATCCGTTGTTGCGGGTCGGAGATTATTCCGCCGCTGCTGCCAGTTTGTTGAGACTCGGGTAGCGTTTAGGCCGGTGATCCTTCAGCCAAAGGTATAAGTACGTCCGGGAGTAAGAGCGAGAGAAAAAAGGGTTTATTTTACATATTTACAGTGGCTCCAAATATCGAAGCCCACTCCATGGGGGAGCACTTTGAAAGTCTAAGCTCACTACATGTCTGAGCACATGTCAGAACTCGTCAGGACACACCACTGCACGCAAGGTGTCTCCTTATAAAACATCGGTCTTCCCTAGTTGACCCGACTAGGGAATCAGATGACCTTGATGCGGCCAATCAGACGGGCCGTCTTCTTCGCTGAACTCCGCCACCAATGTTGCACCTTCGAAGCAAGGACGACGCAATCCGGAAACAGGGGGCTGACACTCCTTCCACGAAAGTCGGTGACCTGTTTCTTGCCCTCCGACGGTCATCTTGCCCGGGTCGGGAGAATGGCCTTTGCACTAATCCCCGTGTCTGACGAAGGGTGGCGGTTGTGGTCGGTCGCTTCTAAGTGAGCGTCTGGACGACGCTGATGAAAGGGGTGGCATCGGGGGAAGCACCCAAAGAATGGGCACTGTCGAGTTGGGGCGCTTGTTTGCCCGTCTCGTCGGTGTCTGGCACTGTCGCCGTCTCGGCGACGCTCATGAAAGGGTCTGCCTCGATGGGAAAATCAAAGAATGCGCCCGGCCGATTCGGGACGCAGCAGCTTTATATCGTTCCGTGTCCATGTCCATGTCGTTCCGGTGCAGTACCATG
The DNA here is from genome assembly GCF_013339745.2 of Dermacentor silvarum. Classification (NCBI taxonomy): domain Eukaryota; kingdom Metazoa; phylum Arthropoda; class Arachnida; order Ixodida; family Ixodidae; genus Dermacentor; species Dermacentor silvarum. The sequence goes on from NC_051159.1 coordinate 133,152, forward strand.
CGCAGTCGAGTGAAGCACAGTCAGGATCGGTCGAAAATGCGGACGCATTGCCACCTGCCAGGTAGAGAGCTTTGCTGAAGGGAGGGCTACCAAACGCACAGTCGTTGCGAAGGAAAATCGAAGAGGGGACGTTGTTCAGAAGATAGGCGCCAGCGATACTTGCGGCAATCTGCAAAAAGAAGCAGACGTGCTTGTAAGAACCGTTTGCCGTGCCGCTTCCAGACCCACTGAAGAGGATTGGCCGGAGTGTCGGCTTTATATCGTTCCGTGTCCATGTCAATGTCGTTCCGGTGTAGTACCATGCGCAGTCGAGTGAAGCACAGTCAGGGTCGGTCGAAAATGCGGAGGCATTGCCACCTGCCAGGTAGAGAGCTTTGCTGAAGGGAGGGCTACCAAACGCACAGTCGTTGCGAAGGAAAATCGAAGAGGGGACGTTGTTCAGAAGATAGGGGCCAGCAATACTTGCGGCAATCTGCAAAAAGCAGACGTGCTTGTAGGAACCGTTTGCCATGCCGCTGCCGGACCTTCATATCAGTGCAGCATTGGGAACGTTAAAAAAACCCAGGTGGTCTAAATTATTCCGGAGTCCTCCACTACGGCGTGCCTCATTATCAGATCGTGGTTTTGGCACGTAAAGCCCAAGAGTTTAATTTTTTTGCATATTAATGCACTAGAAAAAATCCATTCCGTCGCGACACCGTTAGTCCTGGGGAGATACAACCGCATTCTAAGTGTAAGAGGGGAAAAGAACTTGACTGGATCCTTTTGGCTTGAACAGGGAAGAAGGTTACGGCTTAAGTTGTTTTTCAACCTTGCTTAATCATATGAGAATCTGCTCATCAGATTATCTGAAGTAGACTATCTGTCTATCTGACATTTTGTCAGGGGCCGGTTTTTCAGGTCCGGGCCTTGCCCGAGCCCGAAAGTACCATGCATTGGCCGGCCCGGTTCTGTTCGACCCATTAGACCTTTTGCATATACGAAGCTAGGTCGAGTTCTCGATTATTGGGAAGATACTGTCATGTGATCAACGGCCACCGGGTGGTCTTCGAGCTGCATCAAAGCAGGTTTTTGCCCTGCATTCCTTCTTGATGGTTACATTATATATTACACGTGAGAGAGATAAACATTTCAATGCTAGCCGAACACGCACAGAATATTATGTGGATATTTGGTACGAAAACAAACCATACAATGGACAGTTAGGAAAATAGGGAGGGATCAGGCAGGCAACAAACACCGGTAGTGACAGAACTCCTGCGTACATTAGGGATGAAGTTATAGAAAAGCACAGCGGTTGATCCTCACGCTCGTGCTTTAAAGTGGCGGCAGTATTATAGCGAAGGCATGCGTGAACACTCCCGTACACGCCGCGGCCAGCCATTTCATCTCTCTTGAATCTCGTATAATCATTCAGATGTACAGGGATGGAACTCGAGCCAATAATTTTCGCGCGAATGTATATTTAAATACGCTGGTCTACTGGCTTTCAGGAATACCAGAATACACAGTTTTTCTCGGTCAGATTGAAACATGACCTGCTTAATTGTTATTCACGTAAATTCGCAGACAACGCACCTAGTGCTTACAAAAAACATATATAAGGCGGCGAACACGAGGGTTGAGCCACTTACCGAGTGGAAATAGCACCACAAATAAAAATTTACGGAGGCAATAAAATGTTCTGTTTTGTTTTTCACATCCCCTTTGCCAATTTTGAGAAATTTTGCAGCATCCGCGAAGACTCAAGCATTTGTCTAAGAACCATGGAAACTTGAAAGTCTCATTTTATTTAGTTGGGCTAATTGTGCAATAACCTACCGCAGAATATTCAACTCGCTTGAAAATATAACGAAGAAAAATACTGCAAACCAGTAGTGAGTTGCCCTATGCCTTAACACAAAAAAGTTGTAAATGAACTTCTCAGAATTTATTTGCTACAATTTTATTTAAGTGTTCTAAGAATTTCTTAAAAACATAATTATTTTTTGTTTCCATTAAAATGATGACGCCGGCAATCTACGTAATTATTGCAGCAACGAAATATTGCAGCCCACTCTGCCTCTCGGCACGTCTTCCGCTCCAGAAAAATGCAACGAGCTGTACCGAAACTCATCTCATTTACTCCCGTTAAGAATAGCTTGGATACCTGGTACCAATCCAATAGTTTCCAATTTCTTTAGCGCGATTACCATGCATATATTCCTTCTAACTCTTTGTCAGTTTTATTCGGCGCTGTGATGTCTAGCAACTCTTGAAGTTTGCCTTTCGCCGCTAGTTCACCCATCCCAATGCGCATCCCCTTGTTGATAGGTGGCGCCACTGTCGAAATCACACCGCTACCTCCATCAAACTCCAGGTCGTCAGTCACACGCCTCAGCACGATCACCTCTAGGAGTTCGAGGCGTTAATAAGCTGGGAACAATGTGGACCTGAATTTCTTAGTGTCGCAAAGACGAAAGAATTCCGGCAGAACGCATGTTAAGATGACTATCGAAGTTAATGCGATTAACATTCACACAATGTGGCGAACAAGAATCGACGCACCGTATTAGCTAAGATACCTTTGTTTAGACTCCGTAGTGCTTCTCCTGAGTTTTCAAGTAATTCGGCTATATGCGGCCATACACTGTCTCCCTGATTGACCCGCTTTGTTATGACCATCACTCGCGAAGGCTATGGAACGTAAGGTGGTATGCTGATAGAACGTATGGTGGTATGACAACCACAGCATTTAGTAATTGTTACTCAACCAGACACGCTTCTGAATAACATCCCTGGCTTCTCCCTTTCTTTGCTCCTCTTCCTTCCCAAGCCGCTTTACGAAGATATCGTGTGCCGTTGAGCCCAGTACGCTCGTGCTCTAGTTCATTAGGCCACGATCGCACGCTTACAAACATGTGTTACCAACAAGTGTAATATTTAAGCTTAAACTTAAGGGGAACATTGAGCATGGGGGCTCCTATCGAAGTACATGGAAAATCGGCAATAGTTTCTCAGAGCAACCACTGCACCAAATCTAATGAGTAAAGTTGAATTTAGAAAACAATGTTAAAGTGTAGTGATTTCAGAAAGGGATATTTTATTAAGGCTGTTTACTTTTTTCGGTAAAATTTAAAAGAATTGCAAAATTTCGAAAAAGAAAGAAACTTCACGTATAGAACTTTGACCTCAGCAACTAAAAACGATATCAGAATTCTGTAAACTGCACCTAATTATGCATCCAAAGCGGACAGCAATCTTATATCATACACCACCCTGAAATACACAACTAAATTGGGAATCTTGCATTTGCAAAACCCTTCCAACCATTTAAAAAAAATCGCGTAAGTTTAATGTATAGCAAAAAGAATTGTTCACTTTTGATGCTCCAACGGGTGCAGTTTATAGAAATGCCATATTTGGTTTCATGGCTGATTACTGATTTGTAAACTTCGTTCTTCTATTTTTGTTACCATGTTTACCAACATCCCGCAATCCTTGTAAACATTACACTTTCTAAACGAAAATTCTATTATCTGCAGTCTCTGCAATTTAACTTTCACTCTTAGATGCAAAAAACTTCATTCAAATTGGTTCAGTGGTTTTCCCATAAAAGCATTCCTGCGTTTCACATGTATTTGAGCATCCGGCATCGGAGATAGGCCCGAGCTAAAGCTTCCTCTTAAACAATGGATCACGCCAGTTCTATAGGAAACCCATGAAACAGAAGCCTGACGTATACGCAAAACCGCGGCCACAGTGGTGCATAAATAAAAAGTCCGCCCAAGAAAAAAAATATTAAAGGGATGATTCGCGGTAGCCGTTATCTGGGCCAGACATCTGTCCGGAATGCCGACGAGCTTTCTGGCCAGTGTCTAGCAAAACCGTCGATTCATTTTCAGTAGAGCAAATAGCTGGTCATCTTCGAGATAACGCTGATATATAAGCACAGTCGTTTCCAAGTGCCGAGGTGAAGCGACAGTCTTAGGTGTGCTTCTTTTTATTGTGTTTTCTTGAGTTGTGCTTCATGGCATACGTCACAGCGAGAATTTTGAATTCTTTAAGGTCGATACGCCAAGTGGTGGCAGAAAAAGGAAACTGAACGAAATGTCTCAAATTCCTGGCTTTGAGATACGCAAGATGCGAGCAAATACGGCGGCGCCCTTGGCAGCGCCCCGAGAGCTGAACTGCGCATTAAATATCGCACTCGTCACGCGGAAGCCCTTCGGTGTAGGCGCCTGAGCTTAGCTTCGCGCATGAGCTGATCGACGTTGAGCAAGCCTGCGGCGGGACCACAGGGAGAGACTACCAGACACGAAGTGGGCGTTGTCGCTGGCATCGATGCATTGCTCTTCGACATCGTGCTCTGGACAGACCGCGACCGATGCCGATGACGGCACCCTGACGTCGCCGAAAAGGCATATTCGACTGCTACGCGGCATCGAGGTTCCTGCGGCATCGTTTCTTCGGGCGAGCACGCCAAGGAAACTATCGGTGAGTGCGTTTGATATATTCACCATTCACTGACACACGGCTCACTCTAGCTAGCCGCTTGCCGTGGTGCAGTCGCGTAGCCGCTCCTTTTCCGAAATCTTTCCTAAAGTTTTCGTGTTGCAAATAAATTTCATTGGCAGGCTAAGGTTCGCTATGGTGTTTCCCTTTCTATTGTTGATCGCGGCGGTTTGAAAGCTTTGTATTCCACATTATCTGCCATCGCCATGGCTCACGTAGAAAGCTACATCATTGAAAGTTACAATTTTGTAGACCCCACAAAACAGTCAGTTCCCAGGGAGTGCACTCAAAACTTGAACGAATAATTTGTCTACGACCACACTAGGCCTCTCTTCAATTGCCTAGTGCCTAATTGCTTTGTGCGCGGAAGAATTTACGCGTCGTTTGTTTGCGTGTTTAAGCCGCGGCGGTCGTCGTTGGGTGGCTCCCGGCTTAGATTCGCGTCGCCTTCTAAGACTAAATGTTCTGAGCACACGGAAGGGCAGACTAATTTTCGCATGAAAGACTCCCAACATTATGCTTGGAAATGAAGTTCTGAAAGTATCTTGCCTTCGGCACGTCACTGTGCAAACAAGAGGTGGGAGGCTCGCTGAGAGAATTCTCCAGGAACGTCCGTGTTGTGGTCGGCTAATAAATCAATGTTGCGTCAATCAATGTCAATCAAAAATTGCGCGCTGCCTATCAGCGGGCAAAGAAACTTTCTGATTAATGACGAGGAAAGTACGCTAAAAAACGGAACAAGAGCCAACAAATGCCGCTTCTTCTTTTAGCGTTCTCGCGTCATTTACTTTTTTTTTCATGAAAGCGTACCAGTAGTATCAGGTTCAGACGTGTATGACGGCGAGAAAATCTACTAAAGCGCTATTCGACACATCCTGCAGGAAAAACTTAAAAGGTGACTAGAACTTGGGTACGCCTCGGTTATTGACCAGCTTGTTCTCTGACTACGTTAACTCCGCTCTGAATTTCCTCCCGTCTTAGTGTAATAGTTGCCCATATAAGAATGACTGCTCTTCCGCGCTGCTCGACGCATTACGGCGCCCTTATCAATTAGGTAGGGAAACGCTGGGGCTATATGAAAAAGTTGTTTTACCCGGTGCTTGCTATTAGCAGCGCGCCTCGACTTCCCGCTAAGACCGCATTCCCGCAGGTTATTTTACTGAACGTCGGCCTTTCGTGTGAAGCAGCTGGTTTACGGGCGCGCTTGAAGTTTTTGATTCCACTGGAATCGGGCTTGGAAAGCAAATATCGCATAGTAAATTCCTGTAAAAATCTCGCAACTGAGAATGACATGGAAACGGAAGAAATAAGAACTCTTCCTGGAAAAAAAAGAACCGTATTTTTTTTGCGACGGTAATTAAGAGCCACTTCTTCCCACTTGTCACTTAATCTTCATACAAAGCCTTGGATCTATTATTGGTTCCCACATGTGCTCGATGTGCCGGCCTAGGCGTAACAGTGAAGGAGCTTGTACCCGTCCCGGCCCCGCCGTTTCAAACCCGAGCCCAACCCAGAGCAGTGCACGGGCCAGAACCCAAGAACCCGTGCCCATGGTGTTAGAAGTACAGTCGCAATATTTTGAGGGTGAACACGGGAACGCGTGGCCTTCTGAACTCGCAGCGCGGTTCAGCGGCGGCAACGAGAAACATTGCTCATGCGCAGTGTGCCCAGCGTGCACGAATTCTCCCGCCGCGCGCATTGCGTCACGGAAGCAAGTGCGTGTCGTCTGCTGCGCGCGTACTGCAATAAGGTATCCGTAAGGTTCGGGATTGGTGACGATGTTAAACTTCTCATTACGCTCCCCACGATGCATCAATAAACTTGAAAATATGTAATGTTTTCTGGCGTTCTCAACATCACTGTTGATCTGTAGCCAGGCCACGCATGCTCATGACACTTGTGTGCGGATTTAAAAAGCGGCTTCCGTCTTTGAGGAGCCGCTTTTTAAATACGCGCACACGTGTCATGAGCATATATTCTTGCACATTACCGCATCTGTCAGAGCAGCAACTGAATTTCAGCATGACCCGCGTTCCCGAAGAAGAGTGGAAGATTGTACAATATTCGCTCAAGGGATATTCACAGCGCTCCATCGGTGCTCTCGTGCACAGGCCGCAAAAGACCATCAACAGGATTATTCAGGCATTCAGCAAGGAAGGCCGACTCTGTGATGCCCCACACAGGCGTCGACCAAAGGCAACGACGGAGGATGAAGACGCGCTTATGGTAGCTGCTGTCGTCGAGAACCCGTTCCAGTCCGCGAGGCAAGCGCGGGAGCAGCTAGATGTGGACGCTACCCTTGCTACGGTCCGGCGACGCCTCCGAAGTGCTGGACTGCGAAATTCTGTAGCTGCACGAAAGCCAGTCGTCACTGCTTCGAACAAGAGTCACGTCTCCATTTTGCCGAAGCACACGCCTCATGGTTGGCAGATGACTGGGGCCGAGTGATCTTCGGATGAGTCGACTTTTACAACTCACCAAGACCAACGGATGCGAGTTTGGCGAACCAGAGGCACACGGTAAGAAACTTTTCTTAATGCACGTTTGATTTTACGAAGGACGGTCAAAAATACGATTTCCATGCAGTTACGAGCCAGCCAATGTGCAGGGAGTCGCCGCGAGTGGCAGAAACTGCGTGAACGTGTGGAGCGCGGTGTCAAGGCATGGTCTCGTGCCTATGCATCGCATAGAAGGTGCCCCTACATCGCAGCGATACTGCACAGATATTTTGGACAATGTGTTGCTGCCCTACGCCCACAGCATCTTTCCCGATGCCGACTTTATGTTTCAACATGACTTGGCGCCGGTTCACACGGCAAAAGTTGTCAAAGAACATATAGAAAATCGCAGAATCAGTTATGCTTTCCTGGCCGGCCAAAGGCGCTGACATGAACATCTGCGAAAATATATGGGGGTACATCAATGCAGCCATGGTGCGAAAACCTGTCCGCCAGACAACTGGGGACGAGCTGTGGGCAGCAGTTCGACAAGAATGGGAGGACCTTCGAGCGCATCATGACTTTGTGCCAGCGCTGTACGCGTCACTGCCCTCTAGGATGCCAGCAGTCGTTTCCGCAAAGGGTTGTATAATAAAATACTAACATCATCGAAGATAAAATTATTCCTGCTTACTAACACTGCTTCTAAACGGATCAATCTTTTGTTGAACTTGCACCAAATAAAAGTTCGGATGTTTGTGTTCCCTTGCCTGTTCATTGTACGATAAGAAGCACAACGGTCTGAATTAAAAGCATCAAAATCGTGTTTCTGTCATAATTTGGTTTCTATTGAGGGGAAAAAAACTGCTAGCAGACGACACACGCGCGCTACGATGACGTAATGCGCACGAATGCGCCCACTGGCAGCAGCAGCATTGTCCGACCCACGTCTAAGCCTGATTCTTCTGTTTGCGCAGCTGTCCTTGTCGGCCGCTGTTTTTTTTTGGCGTTCGTCTTCGTGGTGCCGTCCCGCCGCTCTGCTTTCCTGGACGGTGCTGAATCACCCTCACGGAGTGAATCTTCGACTGCGTAGCCACATCGTGGTCTACTGCTGGCATCGGCAAAATCACCGCTGGAGATCGCTGCTATCGTGGCGCGCCGTATAAAACAAGCCCGCATCGACGCCTGCTTTCCACTGACAGCAGCAGCATTGTACGACCCACGTCTAAGCCTGATTCTTCTGTTTGCGCAGCTGTCCTTGTCGGCCGCTGTTTTTTTCGGCGTTCGTCTTCGTGGTGCCGTCGCGCCGCTCTGCTTTCCTGGACGGTGCTGAATCACCCTCACGGAGTGAATCTGCGACTGCGTAGCCACATCGTGGTCTACTGCTGGCATCGGCAAAATCACCGCTGGAGATCGCTGCTATCGCGGCGCGCCGTATAAAACAAGCCCGCATCGACGCCTGCTTTCCACTGGCAGCAGCAGCATTGTACGACCCACGTCTAAGCCTGATTCTTCTGTTTGCGCAGGTATTCATACGTTGAAACTTTTTTTTTCTTTTTTTTCTGCTGCTGCTGCCAAGAGCTGTGTACTTTTTTTTTCCTGCTTGAATCTGTGTTCAATTGTCGTACCGTGCCGACGAATGCTGAACTGTCGAAAAAAATTGAGGAGCTGGAAGATAAGATTAACAACATGGCTAAAAGCACGCATGAGCTCGTGTTTGGTAGGATTTTGCTGAGAATGAAGGAGTCTGGGATTGATGTTGTCGACCTCAAGAAAGAAATTGATTCATTAAACACAAGCGCTGAGCACTTGAACGGACTTGTTGAGGAATTACGCAGCCAAAACGCCACCCTAATCGTTGAAAACAAACAACTGAAATCCCAGAACCACTCATTGACTCGCAAAGTTGAGGAGCTTGAACAGTACTCTCGCCTTGGCAATGTCGAGATAAAGGGTATTCCCTGCTCGCAAGGAGAGGACTGCGTTACAATCATGCAAACGCTGGGAAACAAAATTGACTGTCCTGTATCGCCTAGCGATCTGGACATTGTTCATCGCGTACCCACCAGATCAAATGACAAAAAAACCATTGCTCGTTTCTGCTCGAGAGCTAAGAAAGCCGACTTTGTTAGCAAAGCACGTAAAGCCAAACTCTGTCTTAGTGACATTGGATTCTCTGGCTCGTTCAACGCTCCCGTCTTTGTTAACGAGCATCTAACCCCAGGTAACAAGGCTCTCTTTTCCAAAGCCCTAACTCTAAAGAGAGAAAAAGAACTGGATGTTCCTTTGGACTGATAACTGCCAAATCAAGGCTAGGAAGACTACCAACAGCAGAGTTTGCGCATTCGAGACGAATCTGACCTCGGCAGAATTGACTAAAACCGACTATTTTACAATCTGACATAAGAATTATGGCTTCTCTACTGAAACCCGATCAAGTAAACTCTTTCTTAAACGGATTTTATTCCATCATTCATTTTAACGCGAGGAGTCTTCGCAAACAGTTCGTGCCATCGATAATTTTCTTGCATCGCTAAACAGTTCATTTTCATTAATTGCCATAACTGAAACTTGGTTATCTGACAACGACAAAAATCTGTATTGCTTCCCTAACTATAAATCGGAATACTGCAATAGATTAACTAGCAGGCATGGTGGTGCAGCCATATATATTTCTCCTAATATTGCTTATCAAAGAAGACATGACCTATGCTTAACCGTTACTAATTGTGAATCTGTTTGGATCGAACTCGGTAACTGCTTCCTTGCTCAAGACAAGAATTTTATATTGGCTGCATTTACCGTTCTCCCTCATCGTCAGTCAGCGATTTCTGTACCAATCTTGATCATATTTTGCATACTGTGTCACTAGAAAATAAAAAGTTGTTATAATGGGTGATATAAACATTAATTTACTCGATGAAACATCACCCATCTCTATTAACTATACTAGTTTGTTCCATAGCTACGGATATGATTGCTTAATTGATGTTCCCACACGTTAAGTCTCAAATGGCACTGGCACACTTATTGATCACGCTCTTTCTAACTTGCTTTGTTCACCAGAGGCGAAAGTTTTGCAAATCGACATCAGATCATTACCCCCTGCTCTTACGCTTCAATTGTAATGTGCTTCCTTGCCCACCTTCACATACTAAACTTGTTCTCGACAAAGATGGCTTCATAACTGCTGTTGCTAATACTAATTGGTCTGAAATCAAATCCCTAAACGACCCTCAGAAAGCCTTTTCCACATTTCTTTTCACTAATTATATCATACTTACGACAGTTCACTTCCAAGAGAAATGCAAAAAAAACCGTGGCTTTTCCTCACAATCCATGGATCTCGCAGTACTTATTAGCAGCATTGCGCAAAAGGGATAACTTATATAGGAAAACTAAAAAGCATCCGTTTAACATGAACTTACGTGCCCGATATAAAAGCTTGTGTAACACGCTTAACTGTAAACTAAAAACAGCTAACGACTGTATTTCGAGCAAAACATATTACAGGCAGCAAATAACACTAAAAAAGTGGCAGATTGTTAACTCCTTTTTAAACAGAAACACTAGACTAGATCAGGTATCCAGAATTTTAAGTGGTGGAGCAGAGCACAATTCCCCTTCTGATATAGCTGAGGCTTTCAGCAGTTTTTTTTTCATAACAATCTACCTCCTCCCACACAGATCGTCAAGATGAACCGTCTTCCTCATTCATTCTTTTTATTTCCTACAACGCCAGAAGAAGTACCTTCTGTTGTAAATAATCTAAGAATAACAAGTGCTGGAATTGACGAGGTGCACCCTGCCAACATTAAATTAATTGCGCACTTAATCTCAGATGTACTTTCATTCATTGTTAATTTACTATTCAAGACTGGTTTATTTCCTTGTGAACTTAAGCGTTGCAAAGTCAACTCAGTTCTAAAGAAAGGCGATAGCTCATTACTACATAACTACAGACCCATTTGTATTCTACCATTCTTCGGGAAAGTTATTGAGAAACTAATAGAAATATGGCTAACGAAATACCTCTCTAAATTTAATATCCTCTCTTCATGCCAGTTTGGTTTTCGTCCTGGATATTCCACAGAGCTTGCACTCATCCATCTTACTGACCAACTAAAAAAATTTATCGATGAAGGATTTCTTGCGGCCTCAGTTTTTATCGATCTAACGCAAGCATTTGACAGCATAACATAATATTCTATTCGCTAAGCTCGAGGCAATTGGCATTTGCGGCCCTGCCCTTTTACTACTACAAAGCTACTTATATAACAGAGTTCAAGTTGTTTCTATTTCCAATGTGTATTCTCGTCAGCGAACTACTAACATTGGTGTACCCCAGGGTTCTATCCTGGGGCCACTTCTGTTTTTGATTTACATTAATGATCTACCTAACTGTCTCTCTTTCACAAAATGCATTCTTTACGCTGATGATACCACTATATTCACCGTTCATATAGATATCTCCTCTCTCGTTACTAAACTGAATACTGATTTAGAAAATATTCTAAGGTGGTGGAATGTGAACATGTTATCTATTAATGCAACTAAAACTAAATTTGTTGTATTTTCTTCTCATCAGCAATCCTTAACATCCATTCCGCCTATCACTTTTGGTCCCCACTGTCTTCCTCCAAGATTTATCTTTCCTCGGCATTCTACTTGATTGTAATCTGAAATATCTAAATCATATAGCTCACATAAAAAAGAAAATTGCTTACGGTATACGCATCTTAATTAAAACACGCCCTTACTTCACACGTACCACATTACTCTCAATTTATCATTCTTTTGTCCACTCCCATATTACTTATGGTATAGTTTGTTGGGGAAACACTTATAATACTCATATTGCGTCTCTCCAGATAGTTCAAAACCAAGCCATAAGAATTACTTGCAGTTCACGTTTTTCTAATGCCAAATCTCTACTACATGAGAGCAACATTCTTACAGTCTCTGAACTCACTAAATACAACCTAGGTATTTTTTTCTACAGATTTCTGAATAACGAGCTACCACAGATCACATTTTCACCATCTAACCTGATGATTTACAGTACCTCCAGATTCGCCTTGAACAACAATTTTCTTATACCAAGAGTCCGCACTAACTACGGCAAACAGACCGTAGAATTCACCTCCTTATCAATATGGAACACTTTTCCACTTATAATGAAACTCAAGATCTTTACAGAAATTTAAAGCAGAACTAAAAGCATTTATTGTTGAAAGAATAACGAGATTTTTGTGTCCCGTTTATTTGATACGTCTTTTTTTGTTTCATCCGTACTTTTTATTTCTTTATTCCTGTAACAAAGCAAATAAAACGGTTATTAATTTTTTTATTATTATTATATTTTTAAAATCTTGTTCCCATGATATCTGCTAAACCTTGTTATTCTTTACAATCTACTGAGTATTTTGTTCTGTTAACCCTCTTTTCTTTTGCTTGTGTACTACTTTATTGTTTGCTACTGTTGCTTTAAGATGTTAAATATCAAAATTGCTCTTGTACAGGCGGTCCCGATACAGTCTTTGACTATGGGACCTCCTTCTGTATACTAAATACTTGTACCATGTCCCAACCTTTAATAATAAAATTCTGATTCTGATTCTGATCCTGAAAGGAGCTCACCCTCCCCGAGCATGCGCGCAGATATTGTGGCTGCCGTCTGACGGCGCTGGTGATATAGAAAGCCACGCGCTCCCGTGTTCACCCTCAAAAACATTGCGACTGTACAGGTGGAGCGACGGTGACGTTGATGATTTATTGGCAGCCCCTTTGAAACGGGGCGGCGACAAATAGTCACCTAGCCTGCTTGATTTAATCAGGTATACTATACATGTCCTTTATCTAGCACTTTTGTATACCTCACTATTTTTCTTTTTCAAAAATTTACCTTGTACCGCTACCTATGATTTTAAGAGGTCAGGTCGTATCCATCTTCTCCCTGCCTTTTTTTTCCACCAGTACTCTGATCGCCTCTTGCTTATCTCTACGGCTGATCTGTTGATGTTCCCTTCCACTTTAAACCCAGGCGCTTCTGGGAGTTGCACGTTACCTACGGTTCTCGCTGGGTGGATCCCGTCGCATTCCATTAGGATGTGCTGAGTGGTCGCTGGATCTTTACTGCAGCATGCACATGCTGCAGTAAAGACGGAGCACCGCCGCCGTCCACTCGCTGCGGCGAACTTCGGTACCTTCGCTTCATCACGCCGCGAGATGGCAGGAGTGGTTGCGTGGGCCACAGCCGGGCGAGCCTGCACCTATTGCGCATTTGTGGACGTGCGGTCGCCGTCTAGTCGAAGCAGTTGTCGCCATGTTGCGCCCTTGTTTCCATTCTTTGTGTGCGATGACAAGCTGTGCTCTTCGTGTGAGGAAGCCGTGAAATGGTCAAGAAGCTTTTTTTTTTTGGCCATGATGCAAATCTGGCTACGAGACCTGCAATGAAAAAGTGTCGCTTTTTGCTGCACCCCGGGAAACGGACCGCCTGAAGATATGGCGCCATGCGATTCCGCGCAAGGACCGCGTGCTGCAGTCGACTGACTACGTGTGCGAGAAGCACTTCGAGCCGAGGTACGTGACGAAGCTTTGGGAAGCAGTTTACAAAGGACTCGTTCTTGTGAGTGCACCGCGAAAGGCGGCTCTGACAAAAGACGCCGTGCCGACGAAGTTTCCCGACTGCCCTGCTCATTTGACAAAGACAGAAAAAAATGTCGCAGTTTCACCCTAATGGCGAAGTAATGAATGCGATAGCAACACAGCAATGTCATACGAAGTAAGGTGAACGGCTTTGGTAGCAATATGAATTGTAGTAAACATGACCTGATTAAGTAAGCAGGTGTGCTGCGGCGTAAGTAGACCGACATGAAGAGAGACTCGATGACCACGAGAAGGCGGTGTGAAACGGTGGTGTTGATGAAACGGTGGTGTTCCCGTGGGCAGCGCGTGCGATAAGGGACACACCTGTAGCTCTGCACTGCCGATCCGGGCAGCATTGCATGTGTAGCGTGCGTTGGAAAATGTGGCCCGACTATTACTAACTGAATGAACAAGCGTGGTGTGAGCGTGCACAAACAAACGTGAATAGATCACACTGAATGGCTGCAGACAACGACTGTCAAAACGCTGGCCGCAAGCGCATATTACGCAGCAGCGGCGAAGGTACGTGCGGTCTATCGCTTCAACAGAAACTGAGCGGCGAATGCACGGCGCATAAAGGTCAGAACCGGGGAGATAAGAGACGGTGCGGGCGAGACGAGCGCGGTTGTTGGCAGAGTAGAAGTGCGCCCCCCCCCCCGCTCCTTCCGGCGCTGGCTTCCCGCTTCCTTGCTTGCGCGGGATTGAGTGCGTTCGCTCTCCGTGATAGCGCGCGTCCCCGCACGCTTCCGCTCGAGCATACGGCGCGCGGCGAAGATTTTATCTATAGGGAACCTCACGGCGACGGCGACGGCGACGCCGACGGCAGAAATTGGGTTGAAGTGTCCATATAATTGCTATCGCAATAAAATGTCGCAGTTTCGCCCGAAAGGCGAAGCATCGATTGCGATAGCAAATTAGTAGAGAGCTATTCGGAGTAGGAATAGTACTTTTATCGGCTGCGTAAACTTGGAGACATTGGCTTACTAACTGAATTAACAATCGTGGTGTCAGCGCGCACAAGCAATCATGAATAGATCGCATTGAATGACCGCAGCCAACGACTGTCAAAACGCTGGCAGCAAGCGCTGGTTCGCGCGGTCTATCGCTTCAACGGAAACTGAGCGGCGAATGCACAACCCATACAAAGGTTAGAGCCGTGTGGAGATAAGAGACGGTGCGGGCGACGGGCACCGCCGGGCAAACTAAAGGAGAAAATGGTGGCAGAGGAGAAGCTGCCCCCCCCCCCCTCTTCCCGCTTTGTTGCTTTCGCGTGGGAGATTGAGTGGCAAGATACGCCTTTGGTGCCGGAGCACAGCGCCGCCCCGCCTCCCTCCCTCCCATACCCCCACGCGACGGTCGCGTTTGCTTTCCGCCGAGCGTTCGCTTTCCGTGATAGCGCGCGGGGGAGTTCGCCCTCCGTGATAGCGCGCGTCCCCCGCGCGCTTTCGCTAGCGCATACGGCGCGCGGCGACGATTTTATCGCCCTTGGAATCTATACGGAACCTCACGGCGACGGCGACGGCAGAAATGCGGTTGAAGTGTCCATATAATTGCTATCGCAATAAAAAGAAAGGCGCCTGCGGACCGTTCGCACCCTCCTGCCACCAAACGTAGCCGTGTCAGACTGGAAATTTTTCTCTCCGTGCGAGAGCTACGCTTATAACAATGAGAATGTTTTCGGTTTATATTTGTCTAACTAGGTAAGCATTACTTAAACAAACAAAACTAACTTCTGTCATATATTAACGCGACGTCACTGTCATATGTTAATATTGACTCGTATACATGTTTATCCTTTCACCGGTAACCGCTTTTCACCAGCTGTTAAGCCCAGACCACACGTACGCGTGCGGACGCGCGCAAGCCCGCGTCGGCGCGCCCACGCATGCGCAGAGGGTGCGGCACGGCTCGTACGCGTCGAAACGCGGCGCGATCTCGGTGATCAGCTCCTCTCTGATATTGCCCGCTTGGGCTGCCTCGCGTCGTCGCGCGTGGCTATGCAGTGACGGCGCGGTACATTCAACTCTCAGTTAAGCAGATTTATACCATGCAAGGAAGTGCTTCTTTTTGTGCTGATCTAACAGCTCGAAAAATATAACAATTACGTTTATAGATATCGAAGCATTTTGAAACATTGTCGATGACAAAGTACGAAGTGGCGTCGGCTAAGGCGTCAACAAATGAGGTCAGTGAGCGCGCGCTCTCGCGCGTATTTGTGGATGCAAACCGCCCGTCCACGCTAGGCGCGGCAACCGCAAGGCGCGTAGACGGAGCTTGCGCGCGTCCGCAAGCGTACGTGTGGTTTGGGCTTTAAACGTTATCGCTAGGCACAGGACGCGCCTGCATGTATCGGAAGTTTCTCGAACCTTATCGATGCTTCTATCCGTTGTCTCTTGTCACCGACGCGCATGTAATCTGATTGTATGAGCGACGCGAATTGTCTAGAACTTTCTGGAAGACATGCGGTTATCAGGGATTGATCTGGAACTTTCGATGACTCATGTATAAAAGCCGATGCGTTTCACCGCTGATCAGATTTTCGACGATCGCCGACTGTGTTCGCCGCTTTCATTGTGCTTCGAGTTGTCACGGATTTCGGTGGACTAAAGACAGACAGGGACAAGCCGTACGTTTAAGACGAACATTTATGATCGTAAAAACAAACGGCAAAGACAACAGCACAAAACAAACAATTTACAGCACGAGTTAATTATAGAAATTCCCCAGAGTCCTCAGATATCAAAATTCATAAGTCCAAATATTTACATTAAGTCCCTCGACGTGGCCACGTCACCTCGTCGTCGCGGCTTCCGGCGACACGTCGTTGGGCCCGCCGATGCGTCGTAGACTCGAAGTCGCTGTGTCCGACGTTCGGTCCACGGTTGGCCTGGTTCGGGGGTCAGGACGGTGGGGTGGCCGAGGCGCCTGGATCGCCCGATCAACTCCGCTAGCCTGCGGATCGTAGCCGCAGGGAATCCGAGAAACGGTGCCGTCAGCCTGTAGCTGCGGCTTCCGGTGGAACGTCCACTCAGCTCGCGGGTCGTGGCCGCGGCAGCCGAAGAACAGCTTCCACTGGGTTGCCGCCGTCTCCGCGATCCACCCGTCCTGTTCGGCCTCCAGCTCCTTCTGCCCCTCGTCGTCCCAGAGCGTAGCTGGGCTGCTCTCTTCGGCTACGTTCTTCTCCCGTTGGCCACGTAGCTGCGCGTGCACTTTTGCGCTTCTTCTTCTGCTCTCATAATGTATTCTTTTTATTCGGCCGCTCTTATTTTATAACCTCTTTTCCTTTATTTCTGCCACTGACTCCTCGTGACTTCTTGTTCTCATAACTTCTGCTTTTTCTTCTTTCTTTCTTCATTTTGTGGCTCATGACACGAGTGTAGCTGGCTTTTGTGGGCACAGGTTCGCCCAATAAAGAATCAGTTTCGTCATACAGTTTTACGACTGTTTACTTCAGCTTCACTACTACGTGATGTCTGGTGGAAGTGCACAATTTCACATGTCCGAATGCGAAGGCATCCTCTTATCGCGAACCTTCTAGTGGGTAACTGAACATATTCAACAGATATCTATGACGGTATCGTCAAAATGTCGTATTTGTTCGCCATTTTTGTTTTTGCGCTCGTTATTGCGTGAAGGCTGACTTTTTTTATTTATTTCGAGCGGCGTTCGCCGCCCCGTAGCTACCATGCATGACCTCGCCTTGGCCACGGGTAATGTGGCGCCATCTCGGGCCCTCTGCACAAATCGCGGACCGAAGTTCTCCCCTTCCCGGAGGCGCTTTTAACACCGTGCCCGTGCAGTGCACTATAACCTGGTAACTGCGGGCGTTATGCGCCAACACATACGAAGGAAAGTGTAAGCGCAGCTGTAGAGATACTTGCTGAGAACCTCGGTAGTCGCTGCACTTACGCTAACCATTTCATCTCTACTTTTTCGCAATCTGACGCCATACCCACATATGTCGGTATTGAGAAAAACGCTGACTGCTTATGTATATATAGCGGGGAAAAAAAGGTATCGAGTTCTGTGCACAAACTGAAGACGAAGCATTTCCCCGTTTTGATGGTATTTTGAATCTTATAATCCAGCGATGCGGAGACGCTATTCTCGCGTTAACCTACCTGTTCAGCTTGACTTTGAAGAGCGAAGTTTTTCGTTCTTAGGGGTGGAAAATGTCAGTGGTGATTTTGATTTTTATGCCGAGGAATCCTTGCGATATAACTAATTTTCGACCGCTGTCTCTTTCATGTAGATTAAAAAAAATTGGTAGTGGTTATACATCAGCGCGTTTCTTTGTTTTTTAAGATAAACTTCACTCAGACAGCATAGCTTTATAAAAGGCAAATCAGTGTAAATATATGCGTGCTTTGAGTACAGTGCTAAGCTTATAGTGAACTAGATACGTTTTACTTTAACATGGATAAATCCTTTGAAGAGGTTTCGCGTGAGATACTACTTTTAAACTAAGCGACTATGCGTTGATGTCCATAATTTTGCGCATTGTTTCGTAGTTACGTGACAGACTGTCGGAACCAGGTCACGTTCTAGACTGCGCCTCCGAGTCTTTTGTGTCGTTTACGGATGTGCCTGAAGGCTCACAACTTGGCCCGTTGCTACCTTTGGTAGTTAATAATCGTTCAGTTTTAGCCAATCAAATTAAGAAATGTTGTTTGCGTGTGATTTAAATTTGTATCACAGAGTTGAAAGTGTAAATGACTGGGCCAGTTGACTAAGAAAGACATCTAGTCGGTTGACTAATTGTGCTCTATATAATCGCTTGTTATATTTGTTCCGCACAATCTTGTCTTGCTGAGTGGCTGGTTACGTAGACGCATAAAGCAAAACGTTTTTAACATCGCTTTCTTTAACTACTCTCCTAGGTTGGTCGTGGCTGTGGCTGGCTGCTGTCTGGGTCGCTCACTATTTGTGTCGATATATTTGTGATGTACGAAGGTTCATACATTTGCTGTATGCTGAAAAATTAGTGCATCTGTTCTGCGTAAAAATTTAAGCCAGTTCCAAGCTTCTGAAATCTGACGAAACAGCGGAGCTCTGCAAGCGTGGGTGTACTCGTATAGCGTAGGGTATGCCGCTCACCTTCGTACCGTGAGTACGGGGTTCGATCCGCCGCTGTTTCTCTTTCTCTCTATCTGTGTTCCTTTCTTTCTTTCTCTCTCTTCGCTCTCATTTCTCTTTCTCTCGCCCATAGCAAGTTGTGTGGTCATCGTCGGTAATTGCAATAATAACGTTCCATAAATGCCACGTTCTGCAAGCGTGGGTGTATAGCTAAGGTTATGACGCTTGCCTTCGAACCCTGGGTGGAATCCCGTCTCCCTAGAAAGTTTGTTTTTTTACTCATTTTTCTCTCGCTTTGTCTGCCGCGCGCGCAGGCACTCTCTTGCTCCACGAAACGATGCCAGCGCGCTGTATTTGAAAGCCATCTGCAGCAGGGGCAGAGTCGACCTCCCTGTGTTTTCGCTGGTTAAGATCGATTGACGCGAGCGCCGGCACGAAACTCTATCGCTCGCCGCTGCTGCGCTGACTCACTCCAGCGTTTGTGACAGCGATTTTCCGCGGTCATCGAGGGTGAGATGCGTTCATGTTTTGCTTTGCGCGCGTGCGAACCATGCTTGTAATTTAGTTAGTGTGTCTAGGTTTAGAATTTATACGGCGATAAAACATACTATCCTTACATTGTTTAGGCGTCACTAATTTGCTATCGCAATCGGAATTCTGGCAAAACTGAGCACCTTTAAAGCGAGAGCTGTCGTGCCGAGTTTCGCCGCGCCAGAAATTTGACCTTCATTTTACCGCAGCTGCGCACGTAGCCTTGGCAACGCATCACGTGATCGCCGCCGAGCTTCGCCGCTCACACGTGCTGCGAGCCGTCACAAGCCGCAGTGAAAAAAAAATCACATCTCACGCTACGGCAACGATGGTGGGATGCGAAAGCATCGGGAGGGTGCGCATCGAGTTTCCGTTTCGTTTCACTGGCAACACAACCAATGAAAGTTTAGAGTGAGAGAAGTATGAGAATGTGTTGCGAAGGTATTGTGTGTTGCTGAATGGCGTCGAAGCACGCCGACGGCCCGCGTTTAGGCTGACGTTCGTTTGGACGCCCCGCCTTGTCAGGAGGTTGTCGAACCAAAGCCGGTCGCACAGTTTGCAGCTGTGCCCGAGCTCCGATCGAGGTAGTCGCGCTTGACCCGCGCGTCAGCACCGTCGAAGTCCGGGCGTTGTAATGGCTCGAGCGTGTTGCTGCTCTGGCCGAAGACTGCATTGCTCGTCGCTTCGGATCGGGAGCGCCGCTCGACGCTGCAGTTGCGCTTCGATTTTCCGAGCACGGAGTTCGGGGTCGCTTGATAACGCTGAAGTCAAACGTGCAATTCGGCGTGCCGCGCCCGTGTTGCTTCCGTGGAAGTTTCATGCCTACATTACGTTCGGCTTCCCTGGCCCGAAGCGGGGTCCGCTTGCCGACGCTGACGTTACGTTCGGCTCCCTGGCCCGAAGTTCGGGGTCCGCTTGCGACGGGTGACGTTTACGTTTGGCTTCCCCAGCCTTCCTCTGCTCCGCGGCGGTGGCGCTGCCGCTGCAACTAGCGCCGACGTTGCTCAGGGGTTTCGCACATAGTTACACAGAGGAGAATGACGGAAGCACAAGCGAACGCGCGCTTTACCCTGCGTTTACCTGGCCGGGACATTTCGGCGCCACCTACCGGCGTACCCTTAGAGAGAGAGGGAGAGAGTGAGTTATATGCAATGATTTGCTGCCTGCCGCACCTGTGGTGGAGAGTCCCCGGGGAGGAGGGAGGAGGAGATAATGGGGAGAGTTGCGCATGTGCATATGGGTGCGGATTGTCGCAGAAATGGACACTGCACCGAGCATAAGCACAGTGTTGCCAGGTTTGGCTATAATAGCCAAATTGGCTACCGAAAAAAAAGTTGTCACAGTTTCGCCCTAGGGCGAAGCAATGAATGCGATAGCAACACAGCAATGTCATACGAAGTAAGGTGAGCGGCCTTGGTAGCAATATGAATTGTAGTAAACATGAGCTGATTAAGTAAGCAGGTGTGCTGTTTGGCGTAAGTAGACCGACATGAAAGAGACTCGATGACCACAGAAGGCTGCGTGTGACCGGTGGTGTTGAGAGAAGCGCTTACCGTTGGGCAGCGTTGCGAAGGGACACCACTGTGTGCTGCACTGAGATCTGGGCAGCATTGCAGTGTAGCGTGCGTTGGAAAATGTGGCCCGACTATTACTACTGAAGAACAAGCGTGGTGTGAGCGCGACAAACAAACATGAATAGATCACACTGATGACTGCAGCCAACGCTGTCAAAACGCTGGCAGCGCAAAGTACCTTCGCCCACGACGGTTACGTGCGGTCTATCGCCTCAACGGAACGGAGGGCGCATAATAAAGGTCAGAAGCCGTGTGGAGATAAGAGACGGTGCGGTCGAACGAACGACGACGCGGTTGTTGGCAGCGTAGAAGTGCGCCCCCCCCCCCCGCTCCCTCCGCGCTGGCTTCCCGCTTCCTTGCTGCGCGTGGGAGAGATAAGAGACTGTGCGGGGACGAGCGACGAGCGCGGTTGTTGGCAGAGAAGTGCCCGCCCCCCTCCCCCCCCCCCCTTGCTCCCCCGGCGCTGGCTTTCCGCTTCCTTGCTTGCGCGTGGGGGATGGAGTGCGTTCGCTCTCAGTGATAGCGCGCGTCCCCGCACGCTTCCGCTGGGGCATACGGCGAGCGGCGAAGATTTGATATCTATACAGAACCATCACGGCGACGGCGACGGCGACCGACGACGGCGACGGCGAGGCGACGGCGACGCCGACGGCAGAATCCGGTTGAAGTGTCCATATAATGCTATCGCAATCAAAATTTTGGCGTCGACTTGGACGAGTTGGCTATGTAGATATATTAGGGCAACTGAAATTCGGGACTGGCTGTTGGGCTTTCTATCTCTTCTATACGTGGGCCCTAATCCGCGCTCCAGAGGTGAATCTGATCGGGTGGAAGCAAATCTCGAAGGCGATGTTTTAGCTGGCTGAGCTGGCATGCAGCGCTGCTGTGTATGTGTGCGTGCGCGAAATGCGCCCCTTCTCGCCTGTCTGCCCCGTTGTCTGAGCGGTGGCTCTGATATTTGATGCATTTAATTTACACTCCGCGTCATCGTCAGACACCCGATCCCCAGCATTGGGATGAGCCTGAGAGTAGAGGGTTTTTCACAGTCCACTGTACTATCGTGGCTATGCTCAGAAAGGGAGAGCAATAGGGTGGGGCAATCGTGGCGCCGACATGAAAGAAGGGAAGCACAGTTAGAAGACACGCTCCAGTGTGTTCATGGCCATGGTTTCTAGGTGATGCATCGCGCCGGGCACAGCTTTCGACCTGCTCCATTTTAACGAAAGTGTTTTATGCCGGGGTCCACCAAGACTTCACTGACGTATTTCCGTCACGGAAATACGTCATAGAACATAATACAAAGAAAGAAACCAGAAGAAAAAGTTCCACAAACATGCAAAATTTGGAAATCGAACCCACGACCTCTCGGTCCGCGACGATAGATCGCCGAGCGTTTAACCCATTGCGCCACAAACGCATTTGCAGAGAGCTACACAGACGCGCCTTATATATCTAACACTCCTCCGTGTACCCGCGCTCTTGCTTGGGGCGGTGCCGCCGCCTACGAGCAGAAAAGAGAAGTACTGCATTATGACACTAACGCGCACCGACAGTGAACGCTTCGGTGGTCTCAGCACTACGACGCCTCGATGCCAGCATTCGAAGGGACGCTGGCATCAAGAAGCACTACCAACGCCACCTAGGTGGCGTTCACCGTACTCAGCACAGCGGAGCGTGGCCTCCGCAATTAGCTCTGAAAATGTTTCTGAAGTTGATCGCGGAGGCTGCAATTACGACGCGCTGTACGCGCTGATTTGACTCGGTGACGATTCAGTTACGTGCTTTGTCTTGCGCGTTGTATTAGTGTGTCAGTTACGTGCTTCGTCTTTCGCGTTGTGCTAGCGTGTGCAGCGTAGTGCAGCTTCCATATGCACGACGGTTGCTCATGGTCATCGACGTTGGTAGTCGTGATGGAGGAGACGTGCCACCAGGCGTCAGCGTGGGTGCATCAACGCCTAAGGGCGCTTTAGCCACAAAACACCAATAGACATTATATCAATGTGCAATAAACATTACACTACTTCTGTGAAGACACGTTTCACTTTCGTGTTCTATACCGATTCCTATATAAGAGTGATCAACCACATTTTTTGTCACACTAAGCTTTCTTTAGTGGCATTTTCCTTTTCTTGCGAGATGAATTTTCGGTCATGCTTACATTTGAGATTTATTTCGATAGCTTGAACTTAAGATCGGAACCTCCTCGCAGAATGTATGCGAGAAAGTATAAAAAAGAATGGGAGCAAGACCCCGAGCTCAAAGGTGGGTCCTGGTGCCTTTACTTGTAGATGGTTTGCCCGTAACGTCTTAGGTGCAGTGTGTTCATGGCCATGGTTTCTAGGTGATGCATCGCGCCGGGCACAGCTTTCGACCTGCTCCATTTTTGTCGCACTAAGCTTTCTTTAGTGGCATTTTCCTTTTCTTGCGAGATGAATTTTCGGTCATGCTTACATTTGAGATTTATTTCGATAGCTTGAACTTAAGATCGGAACCTCCTCGCAGAATGTATGCGAGAAAGTATAAACAAGAATGGGTGCAAGATCCCGAGCTCAAAGGTGGGTCCTTCTGCCTTTACTTGTAGATGGTTTGCCCGTAACGTCACAGGTGCAGATGCTCATTGTTCTAATATTGAAACATGTTTGCCACGATTACATCAGTGCACCACGTCACGCGAACCTCACCCACCCTGCTAGCTTAGCAGGTGAGCTGTCGCGCTGCTGGCTCGAGGACGCGGGTTTCATTCCCGGCCACTTTGGCCGCATTTCCATCGAGGTGAAATGCAGGAACACCTGTGCACTTAAATTTAGGTGCACGTTAGAGAACCCCAGGTGGTAAAAATTTATCCGGAGACCCCCACTGCGTCATGCCTCTCATTAAAATCAGTTCTGGCGCGTGAAACCCCAGCAAAATTATTATTAGCGCATCAACATGGTTTGCTTTTGACAGTAACAGGTTTTCAGAGGATTACCACTGTTATCAATTTGTCGTTTACCTTTGCTCTTTGTGCACCGTCGCGGCTTTTACCATTTCGAGCGAGTTACGTTCGAAACGTGCTCGTCACCGAAAACGGCTGCACGGTTCTTAAACTGGTGTGCCGTGGAATCTTTTAAAGTTTTATTGTGATAGCAATTATATAGACACTTCAACCGAATTTCTGCCATCACCGTCGCCGTGAGGTTCCCTATAGATAAAATCTTCGCCGCGTGCCGTATGCCCGAGCGGAAGCGTGCGGGGAGGCGCGCTATCACGGAGAGCGAACGCACTCAATCTCCCACGCGCAAGCAAGGAAGCGGGAAGCCAGCGCCGGAGGGAGCGGGGTGGGGGCGCACTTCCCCCCACGGCTCTGACCTTTATGCGCAGTGCATTCGCCGTGCACCGCACGTACCTTCGCCGCTGCGGCGTATATATGCGCTTGCTGCCAGCGTTTTGACAGTCGTTGTCTGCAGTCATTCAGTGTGATCTATTCACGTTTGTTTGTGCGCGCTCACACCACGCTTGTTCATTCAGTTAGTAATAGTCGGGCCACATTTTCCAACGCACGCTACACATGCAATGCTGCCCGGATCGGCAGTGCAGAGCTACAGGTGTGTCCCTTCGCACGCGCTGCCCACGGGAAACGCTTCTCATCAACACCACCGTTTCACACGCGCCTTCTCGTGGTCATCGAGTCTCTCTTCATGTCGGTCTACTTACGCCGCAGCACACCTGCTTACTTAATCAGCTCATGTTTACTACAATTCATATTGCTACCAAAGCCGCTCACCTTACTTCGTAAGACATTGCTGGGTTGCTGTCGCATTCATTGCTTCGCCCTTAGGGTGAAACTGTGACCTTTTTTGAATGTGCCGTGTAATTTTTTAAAGCTTTTAAATGTGTCGTGTAATCTTTTAAAGCTTCGCTTACAACGATTAAGACAGTGGAATTTGTTGTCTGTTACTTCATTTTAACGCACGTTCTTCGCGTGCTAGAGACCTTAGATGGTGGCTAGGTTGGTGTAAATGTACACAATATTGACACTTTTCGCGGAGCAGGTTGTTCTAGAGAAACTAGATGGCGCTTTCGGCGGCGCGCCATACACTGCCTCAGCGAAAGCGCATGAATACAAAATCATCACCGCTTCTGCCCACTTTCCCTGCCATCAGCTGTCGGAAATGTAACTGGGTTTTTGCTCACGCAATGTTTCCATTCATGCTGTAAAATGTGGAGCGGTGAATTGAAGCCATGTGCAGTAGTTCACTGCAAAAATAGTGAGTGGCATATTAAGGAATACAATGAATATGTGTGACCAAGTTCACGCACCGTTAGTTCTCGCACCGTTCACGCATACGGACAGCCTCTGTTGCCGGCCCTTTTCAATGTACGACCTTCCTCGTAAATAAAAAAAATCACTTCTCGGCCAGCGTTGTATCGCTAACCTCAGAAGAAAAGACCAGCCCGGCACTTCGGCAAAAGTGAGTACCGCTTCTTAAACAATGACAAAGGGAAGAAGCGCCGCTTCCTGGTATAGTAAGTTTCGCGCATTTTATCTACACACATTTACCCCTACTCGCACGCACACTTACGCGCACTCTATCGCCAACGTCTTAAGAATATGTGAATGGGCGCACACTTGAATCAGTGCGCCGAAATCATGGGTGACAGCGACTACACCGACAGAACCCCAATAGCCGAAGCTGAATGTTTCGTGAAAATCCACAGGAGTGAGCGAGTTACTAGCGATATTACATATTTGCTGCATGCTATTGGAAAGTACAGAACAGCTATGTTCCAAGCCTTCTGTGCAACTAGAACAAATCTGTTGCAACTAGGTGATTAGGCAGAAAATATTCAGATAGTAACAGCACCGACGAACTTCACTGAGTCCGAAACGGGACAAGCCGCTGCTTCAAGGTATTGCGCAAATGAAGAACGAAAAGCAAGACACACTGATCCTGATTCAATTGATAAGCGGGATAGCTCGGAATACATTTTTAGCCTCGCTTTTAGAACAGCACCATATACGCTGCTCGCGCCGTTTGGACAAAGCTTAATGAGCTCCTAAAGTGTTTACAGGTTCTCAGAAATAGATCACTCCACGGGCCGATTTTTTCAGCCCGGGCCCGTTTTTACGTTGGGCTACCCGCCCGAGCCCGACAAAAAGTTTTAGGGCGAGAGCCGGGCCTGGCCCGGGCGCGGAAATATTCTGTTACCCGCCCGGCCCGGCCCGCCACCCTGTTACCTTAGGCCCGAGCCCGACTCGAAACCGGCCTGAACCCGGCCCGAGACCGGAAAAGATCACCGAGTGGCATTTAAAAAAATAAAATAAAGAGAATGAAAACATTTATTCTTAACGCATAAATAGATGTCATATGCAATTTTGAACACCATTTGAGCGGTCTGAACACAAATACCAGCGCGCGAAGTAGTACGAATGACCCTGCCGAGCAGTATCGCCAGCAGTTTCCAAAGGCGCGAACTTGATGCGGCCCAGTCCACTTCTATCGCAGCGTCGCCACAGTATTTTTCCACGTCGGGCGCCTCACTGCAAAGCATGCGCCGGCCTAGCCGCGCGTCCCACTCAACCGTATTCTACTACACTATAGCGAAAGCACAGCCACGACCGGTCGTGAGCGCAGCGCATGAATGGAGTAAATGGAGAAAGAATGCTTCTCGTTCCTCCATGGTGCTGCGTAATGCACTGCTGCTAGGCGGCCGGTTGAGAACATGCGTGCAATCATGGATGGACGCAGTGCCATATTTCAGCCGCGTGACGAATTATCTTACCAGTAATCGTTTTACCAATTCGCCTCTAAAGAATCAGCAAGTCGCGAACGCGCTTGCACCGCGCTGAAAGCATTTTACACTGATTTAGATAAAGAATACAATGGCATCCATTGGTTTAGGCGACTTCGGTCTTTCTGCACTTTTACATTCAATTCCAACAGCGCAAAATACGACGGAAGAAAAGGGAAGTACACAGGAGTAGCACTGCTAGCTTCCAGCTGTGCCGGGGCAACAGGTTTTTCAGAGTCGAGACGCGCGAGGATAACTCGCTGCACGTTACATGCACACCACCAGAAAGTCCGAGCCCGGCCCGGGCGCGCGTCAAAATACCGAACCCGGCCGGGCCCGCGTCAACATACCCGAGCCCGGCACGGGCGGGTCAAAAAGCAGATTCCGTGCCCGAGCACCGGCACGGAGCACCGGTAGAATGCAATGATTGTGCATTTTTCTTTTTAGCGACAGTGGTAATCCCAGTAAGGATTTGGCAATGCCTGCCGTATGCACTCCAACCCAATTTTATTCTTCTGTAAATTCCTTTGTCGTGATCAGTGTCCCCTGTGAGTAATTGAACTAGACAAATGTACTCCTTTACAGACTCTAGAGGCTGACTGGCGATCTTGACTTCTTGTTCCTTTGCCAGGCATTATCTTTGTCTTCTGCATATTAACGCAATGATGTAGGGCTCCCGCACCGCGGGATGCCACGCGCAAAGGTCGGCGCCATGAAAGACGACGAAGCACGTAGGCTGCACGCTCGAGGGGCGTCTATTTTTTCAAGACGAAGTCCGGTCGAGCTGACTCCTGTTCACGTACGGACAGGCCGTCGACTTCAAGAACTGCCACCTAAGTACGAGCCTCTACCCCACCGAGTCAGAAGGATGAATACATCAGTTCCATCTTCTTCCTCCACCGCACCGACCGAGGTTGTCCTTAACCAGCCGCTAATCCCCAAATCCTTCCATGGGGACACTTTTGAGGATGTTGAGGACTGGCTCGATCACTTTGAGCGTGTCGCAGAATTCAACGGCTGGACTCCGGAGTGCAAGCTACGCAATGCCTACTTCGCCCTCGAGGACTATGCGCGGACATGGTTGGAGAACCGTGAGGTGGTCTTATCAACATGGGACCAATTCCGACGGCAGCTAATCAGCACATATACCAGCCCCAATCGCAAGGAGCGAGCTGAATCTGCAATTCAAGCGAGAGTACAGCGGCCGAACGAAAGCGTCGCAATGTTTGTCGAAGATATGTGCCGACTTTTCTCATGCGCGGATCCGTCCATGCCGGAAGAAAAGAAGCTAAGGCACTTGATGCGCGGTGTCAAGCAAGAGTTATTCGGTGGTATAATACGCAATCCACCAAAGACCGTTGCAGAGTTTCTCGCGGAAGCCATATCAACGGAAAAGGCACTGCGGCAGCGAACAAGGCTGTACAACCGCGACGTGTCGACACTCTCGCGTGATCCTCTCGCGTGACCCTCGACGCTTGCGGGAGCTCATTAGGCTTGTTGTTCGAAAAGAGCTCCAAAAGCTTCAGGTGGCTGCGGCATCGGTACCGCGACTCGCTCTGGCTGAGGTCGTCCGGGAGGAAATCAGGCAGGCAGTCCAAGTCCCCGAGTGAAGCGAGACACCACAGTCCGAGACACGGCAGCCACAGCCTCGCATGTCGTATGCGGAAGTTGCACGAAGTTCGTTGTCCCCGACTTTTCACTGTATGAGCTACGTCCCGGATTTTCATGGTGTGCGCGCCATGGAACAAGAAACTGGCGACTTCAGGCCTCGCCGCACGCCATTTATGGTTGAAGCACGACCAACGCGCAAGAGCGACGTATGGCGCACTGCAGACCGGAGGCCCTTGTGTTGTCATTGCCGTGAAGCCGATCACCTCTACAGGGCATGTCCTTACCACCGAGCTGGGCTCCGTGGATTTTCACTGAATGCGCCGTGCCCGCGCAATGGCGAACGCCCCCTGAAGATTGAAGCCTACCTCGCAGACGCCAGGACCTCGTTTGCCCCACGATTCCGTGACACCCGGTCACCGACACCCACCCGACACAGGTCTTCCAGCCCCCTCTTCACGCCGAGTGCTACAAGGCATCGCTCACCCAGCCCTGCTTCCCGGGAAAACTGAGTCCAGCAACATGCGGAGGTGAGGTCGCTGATGTTGCGAACGCTGAAGATCCTCCACTACGACGACCGCGATATGACGGAATTGAGACGCAGAGAAATCAGTGCAGTTCGGTGTCAGTATCTTGCGACGTACCAGTTACCATAGATGACCACGGGGTCACGGCGTTGATCGACATGGGTGCGGATACGTCTGTTATGAGCCAGAATCTCGCGCGTATACTGAACAAAGTTTCGACGCAATGGGCCGCAACTCAGATTCGTACTGCAGGAGGGCACCTCATAACTCCAATGGGCCGGTGCACGGCACGAGTCAACACTCACGGTTTCACGTACATCGGCGACTTCGTCATTCTTCCTGAATGTTCAACGGACCTTATACTCGGCATGGATTTCATTCAGGCGAATGGTGCCACGATCGACCAGCAAGAGTCTAGAGTCAGCTTTGCTACTACACAAGCCATAGCGAACAGTAGTGACAGCGACCGTGACATCGCGCGTCACATTGCCGACGATCACGTCACGTTGCCACCCAAGAGCAGCGTGCTTACCCTTGTCCGATGCGACATGGAGGACGATGCCGAAGGAATTGCTGAGGCAAACATCCCCCTGCTTCTTGAGCGCCACATTTGCATAGCCAGAGGGCTTCTTCAGGTGCGAAACAGATGTTCAGTCGTGTAGTCAAGAATTCGACGAAAGTTCGTCTGGTCAGGTAACATGATGAGGAAGAAGATGCGGTCGCTGACCAAGTCAAAGTAATACACAGAGACGTTTCGGGACCCGTACGGGTTCCTTGTTCACACTAAGCAGGCAAGAGCCGTAAGTCGCTTTTTATACTAAAATGTGACGTAATGAGCGGGTGTAACTGGCAGGGAGATTGCCATCTGTCCTGTTGATAGTGTCCTCCGTGGTCTGAATAAAAACTGATTCTAATAGTAGTCTTGTGGCCGGATTCTTCTCCTTGGCTATTATAGTGGCGTTATCCCAATTGATGCAGTGACCGTGATTATCGGCGTGCTCTGCCAGTGCGTTCGACGCTTTCTTGTTGTTGCAGACGTCCCTCCGATGTTCCTTTAATCTTCTGGTGAAGTTGCCAGTTTCGAAACGTCTCTGTGTTACTTTGACTTGGTCAGTGACCGCATCTTCTTCCTCATGTTCAGTCGTGTTGCTAACAAACTTTAGCAACGAGTATCGGCATGTACCACGAGGAACGACAATCACATTTCTTCGCGAAATCATTGATGTTACATCATTGATGGCACATTGGAAATCGCATCGCTTAACAATCTGAGTTACCCAGCCTAAAAGAACGGATTCACGTTAACGCTGCTCTGCCAGACCATCAGAAAGACCGTGTACTGAGTCTCGTGAATGAATTTGCCGAGTGTTTTTCGAAGTCGTCCAAAGTATGGCGCACGTCCATCACAAAGCACCGCATTATTATGGACGAATCCGCATGTCCTGTTCGCCAGAATCCTTAGTGTTTCCAGTGGAAAGGGAAGCGATCAAGCAGCAGGTGAAAGAGATGCTCCAAGACGACGTGATCCAGCCGTCCACAAGCCCGTGGGCCTCCCCTGTAGTGTTAGTCAGAAATAAAGACAACACATTACTTTTCTGTGTAGATTACAGAAAGTTGAACCGTCTCACCAAGCGCGATGTTTATACATTTCCACGCATCGACGACGCATTGGATCGTACAACATGCCAAGTTTTTTTCTTCGTTGGATCTTAAATCCGGGTATTGGCAAATCGAAGTTGATGAGCAGTATCGTGAAAAAACAGCGTTTCTGACACCTAACGGGCTTTATTAGTGCAAAGTTCTCCCCTTCGGTCTCTGTTCCGCACCTGCCACCTTTCAGCGGATGATGGATACCGTGCTTGCTGAACTCAAATGGCAAACCTGCCTCGTATACTTGGATGATGTCGTCCTGTTGTCGAGCACGTTTGACGAACATCTCGCACGACTCGAGAGCGTCCTCACTGCGATCCGTACTGCCGACCTCACCATCAAGCCTGAAAAATGCTACTTCGGGTTCCAAGAGCTCAAAATTCTTGGCCATGTCGTTGGTCCTAAAGACGTCCGACCAGACCCCGATAAGTTAGCTGCCGTCACCGAGTTTTCACCACCAACAGACAAGAAGGCTGTCCAACGCTTCCTTGGTTTGTGCGCCTATTATAGACGCTTCGTCGAGGGATTCTCGAGAATTGCTGAACCTCTGACACGACTTACACGCGATGATGTGCCTTTCATTTGGGAGGACGAGCAGCAGTAGTCGTTCAATGAATTGCGCAAGCGTTTGCAAGCTGCCCCAATACTTGCTCATTTCGACAAAGACGCAGACAGAAATCCATACTGACGCCAGCAATGCGGGTCTCAATGCAGTTCTTGTGCAGTGGCAAGATGGTGCGGGACGCACCATTGCTTATGCAAGCCGCAGTCTCACCAAGGCTGAGAAAAACTATTCAACCACTGAAAAAGAATGCTTAGCGGTTGTGTGGGCAATTAGTAAATTCCGACCCTACTTGTACGGTAGACCCTTTAAGGCTGTCAGCGATCACCACGCCCTGTGCTGGCTTGCCAACCTCAAGGATCCCTCAGGCACACTAGCCGTTGGAGCCTACGCTTACAAGAGTACGACGTAACCGTTGTCTACCGATCTGGAAGAAAGCACAGCCAAGCTGACTGTTTGTCACGCGCACCTCTCCCTACGACATCATTGGACACTGACTATGACTTGCCATTTGTTGGCGTTGTCGACGCCGTAAAGATGGCTGAGCACCAGTGCGCTGACCCTGAGCTGCTGCCGCTGATCGAGCACATTCAAGGAGTTGAAGGTGTTTTACCTCGCTCACTCTTGCGCGGCTTATCATCGTACTGTTTGCGCAACAACGTCCTTTACAGGAAAAACTGCAGAAGCGGTCCAAATACGTATCTACTTGTGGTGTCGTCGGCGCTGCGCCAAGACATTTTGCAAGCCTGTCATGATGAGCCATGCGGGACAACGGGGATTCGCTAAGGATACGACAGAAGTATTATTGGCCCCGGCTTTTTTCTTCTGTGCAACGGTACGTAAAGACCTGCCACGATTGTCATCGTCGCAAGAAACAGCCCTTTAAACCAACTGGCTTTCTCCACCCTGTGGACCCTCCTCAAGCACCGTACCAACAAATAGGAATGGATCTACTTGGGCCATTCCCAGTTACCTCTTCGCGCAACAGTTGGATAGTCGACGCTACCGACTACTTAACCCGGTATGCCGAAACCGAAGCTATTCCGCAAGCAAACTCGTATGAAGTGGCCAAGTTCTTCGTCCACCACATCGTCCTACGACATGGTGCACCGTCTGTTCTCTTCATGGATCGCGGTACAGCATTTACAGCCTAATTTATGCATGACGTTCTCCAGCTGACCCATTCTTCTCACGGCAACGGCACTGCCTATCACCCTCAAACCAATGGATTAACGGAACGTCTGAACAGAACGCTGGCTGATATGCTCTCCATGTATGTCGACGTAGAGCACAAGATGTGGGACCCTATGTGACCTTTGCGTATAATACTGCTTTACAGGAGACTACACAGTTTACGCCGTTTGAACTTCTATACGGGTGCCACGTCACCTCAACACTTGACGCCATGCTACCTGTGTCTGATAATAGCCCGACCAGCGAAAACGTGGAAGAGTTTGTGCAAAGAGCCGAAGAAGCCCGCCAGCTTGCTCGGCATCGTATCCGGAGCCAACAGCATACCGACACCCTTCGATACAACCAGGGTCGACGCGACGTCCTTTACAATACCGGCGACTGCGTGTGGGTCTGGACGCCCATCCGTCGCCGTGGACTCTCCGAAAAGTTGCTCCGCCGGTATTTCGGTCCCTATAAGGTTACACGCCGCCTCAGTGACGTAACCTACGAAGTCGTCCCCTGCAGTTCCGACCCCGGTTCGCTCCGTCGTCGTCGTCACGCTGAAGTTGTTCATGTAGTGCGCATGAAACCATACTATGCGCGTACGTGAACGCCAAGATGCACCTCAGGAGCTCCATTATTATCGTGGCTGAAAGAACTTTTTGACGCGACCGTGACGGTCGCTTTTCCCACGGGGGGCAATTGACACAATGATGTGGGACTCCCGCACCGCGGGATGGCGCGCGCAAAGGTCGGCGCCATGAAAGACGAAGCACGTAGGCTGCACGCTCTTCTTCTGGCCCGCCATTAAAGAGAAGCGTCTTTTTTCCAAGACTATTCTTCGATCTACGTTACAATATTCATCTTCAACCCAATTCTTACACTTTCTCGATTAAGGTCCTCAATCATTTGCTGTAATTCGTCTCATTGTTGCTGAATAGGACAATGTCATCTGCAAACCGAAGGTTGCTGAGATATGCGCCGTTGATCCTCACTCCTAAGCCTACCCAATCTAAGAACTTGAATACTTCTAAGCATGCAGTGAATACATTGGAAAATTGTCTCCTTGCCTGACCCCTTTTTTGATAGTAACTTTCTATTTTCTTTTGGAGAACAGGGTAAGCTGTGAGCCTTGTAATGTTTGCTAAGATATTCACGTATCCTCCTTACCCCTTGATTTACGCAATGCCCTCTGACTGCTGGATCCTCATCTACGGATCAAATGCCTTTTCATAATCTATGCAATGCCATATGAGAGATTGAGTTACTCCGCAGATTTTCGATTCCTTGATTGATGCATGGATAGATCCATCGTAAATACCCTTCTGAAGCCAGCCTGTTCTCTTGGTTAGCTGATGTGCCCTGTTCTAAATGACATCACTAATATCACGGTGCTTGAGAGCGCATATTAAACCGATGACTGGCACTTAAGTCGTGTTCCCTTTACTGTGCCTCTCGAATTGCAACGTCCTGGGCCGCCGGTGAATTACCACACCACACGAGCCCTGCATTTAATGCATTTTTAAAATAACGCTCGAA
Source organism: Dermacentor silvarum (assembly GCF_013339745.2). NCBI lineage: Eukaryota > Metazoa > Arthropoda > Arachnida > Ixodida > Ixodidae > Dermacentor > Dermacentor silvarum. The sequence continues at coordinate 166,744 of NC_051159.1, forward strand.
ATAATTATGGGCAGCTTCCCATCTATGGTATCAAGACTGGCAAACAGCGCAGCTGTTGGCCCTTCCCTAACTTTAACTTGCTTAATTTGGCTTTGCTTCGCTGGTTCTTAGCTTTGTTCGTTGCTTTCCCTTGCTTAACTGGTTTGGCTTGGCGGGTTATAAGCCAATATTTCCGACCCAGTATCGAGACGATACGGGGGCGGCGCGCAGTTTTTAAGGCACTAATAGTCAGACGCAGCGTTGACGCGCATATGCGCTCGGCACGGGACGCCGCGCCAGCGAAAGCGCAGCCAACGTTACTAGACTGCTTCAGTTGTAAAACTCGGCGGCGTTACGGCGGACCGCCCCCGCCTGTGCCTTATGGCGCTGCCGTCGCCCCAGTTTCACTTGCCCACTATCCGGCTACGACGCGAACTGGCCGGACGAAAGACGCGGTGCAGCGTTTGGTGTATCTGGCTTAGGCGCCGACTGCGGAAGGGGGGGGGGGGGGGGGGGGCTGGGGCTCGAGCACCCCCGGAGTTTTCCGGAGGGGGGGGGGGGGTTACTTGCCCAAAATTGAAATGCATATTCGACTAATTAACAAAAATCACCATTTGGGCTTTTTACATATTACTTTTGGCCGATGTTGCAATTTAGAAATTTAGCCGTGGAGTTCCAAGCGGATGCACTAGGAAATAATTCTCAGGATGGCCTGGTTTCGAGATATGATTCCCGAAAATTGCGGAGAAATGCATTGGTGTTCCCAGTTATTTTGTGCTTACCCGCCGGGTTGCTTCGTGCTCTGTGTTGGACTGCTAAGCATGAGTTGCGGAATCAAATAACGGCCACGGCGGCTGCATTTCAATGTGGCGAAATGTTAGAGCACCGGTATAATTAGATTTAGGTGGCACTCTAAAGAACCCCAGTGGTCTAAATTATTCCAGAGTCCTCCACTACGGCGTGCCTGATAATCATATCGGGTTTTATATCCTATTCATAATACTATTACATGTACGAATAATAAAAGTACGAAATCTATCTATTCGTACTTTTGTGCTTCGATGCATAAACACGTTTTGTTAAGAAGTGCTGGCACGCCATGCATTTCTCTGCAAAGTTAAGAATTAATATCTCGACACTGTGCTGCCTTAGAATTAGTTCCCAGTGGATCCGAACTCCACGGCTAGAATTTGTAACTTGCAACATGGGTCATAAGGTAATTAGCTAAAACTTAAATGGTTAATTTTTGTTATTATTCGATCATGCATTTCAATTTTTATGCAAGTACTGTCCGCCTCTTCGAGTGTCTAGCCAAGCTCATGAGCTAGATTGTGGCTATCTGCCACGGCACCTCTAAAATTTTTGAAAGTGTTAGTTGAAACACCTTGTAATAAAATTCTCTCAGTAACCGAAATGATGCCAACCAGATTCACTCGAAATCAGAAAAATGAAGTCTAGAAGTCAGCGCAGCAGTGCTTAACTCGGAATCAAAGGCTAAAAAAAGAGTGCAGTTTGGTCGGGAAGGCGAAGCAGTGTTGGTGCGGCGAAGTAGAAGGCATACACGAACAATTCTACCAGTGTAATCCCTGTAGAATCGACCCATGTAAGTGCCGCACCACCCAACTTGACAGCCAATATTCCAACCGAGAAGCAATTGTGAAGCAATCGACATCCAACCGAGAGCAATCGTGTTCCGTGTCGCTTGACAGCGAATTGTCGCGCGCAGCGTACTTTTCGCGCGTCGCTACTGGATGCCGAGAGAGACGCTCGCGGGGTTTACGGCGAATTTAATACTCGTGTTGGAACACTGCTCTAATAGCCGGTCCCCAGTTAAAGGTCCCTCATAATCGCGACAGAAAAGTGCGGCCCTTACACGAGTCTATACGTTAGAGTGGCCTACAAATATTAGTAAACATTCACCTAAAATTGAAATAACAAGCATAGTGTAATGCACGGACCATGTAAAACCTGTAAATACCTCACTGCATGCCTCAAGCACTCGCTTTCACAACGCAAGCATTATGAAGAACCCAGGCAGAGAGGCGAACGGTTCGTACAGCCGCGTGATTTACCGCAACTCCGAAAATTAGATTCATCATCAGTATCTGCCTATTTTTAAGTCCACTACAGACCGCCTCTGTCAGTGATCTGCAATAACCTCTGTCTCTTAACTGTCCAAAACTAGGGTGCGGAAAGACAGCCCGGCAAGGAAGATCGCCCTTGATCATTGCATCCACTAATGATTACCACAATTAGATATGGCACGCGGGCCGCATAAGCGTCAGCCGCGCACAGTCATTCACAGCTACGGCAGGGCTAGAGAAGACGCCTGCTCTCCTTACCATTCGCGTTTGATTACGTGACCTACAACTAACCCGAATATTGAGCGCGTGGGAAGACAATGCCCATCAAGCCGCCATACTTTTCAGCTCACTGTTACGTGGTTTTTCCCGCACCCAGAGTGTACGGGTCGCTAATGTATGTGGCTTTGGGATTTAATACGGAACAGCTCGGCGACAACAGCGAAAATTTGACTACTTGAATAAGTGCTTCGCCATAAGCGAGAAAGAGAACATTGTTAGCAAGGGCTATATATATACAGGGTGTTTCAGCGACACTTTCAAAATTTGTTAAGGTTTCTGTGGCAGATAGCCCAATTCTAGTTAATGAGGTTGTCTACTCGAAGGCGGCAGTTACTTCACACAAAACATTGAAATGCATAATCTACTAATTAACAAAAATTCCTAATTAGGTTTTTGAACTGATTACCTGATGGCCCAATTGCAATTTACGAATTGTAGCCGTGGTTTCGCAAGGCCGATCCACATGGAACGAATTCTCGGGATGACCCAGTATCGAGATATTAATTCCCGAACTTTTGCGGAGAATGCATTGGCGTTCCAGTTAATTTGACTTCTCAATGCGAAACGACGTTTGTTAAGACCTACTGAACGCCAATGCATTTCTCCGCAAGTTCAGGAATTATTATCTCGAAACTGGTAATCCCTGAGAATTATTTCCAGTGGTCGGCCTTGCGAACTCCTATATATTATATATATATTATCTATATTGTGTGCGTTTATTACGCACGTTCTTCTTCATGTGTATATTATCATCATCATCGGGTCTGTGTGCTTTTGCTGGTTCGCTCCCAAGTACTCGGGCCGAATAAACGTCGTGCCAACTAGAGACGTCATAAGTGGTGGAGGAGCTCTTCGATCTCAGTCCTCTGCCCGCTCAGTCTACCCCCTGGAGCTTACGTTCAGGCCGCCGCTTGCGCCCACTGTCCGCTAGCATGTCTCAGGACGCACACCTTCCACTTTACCGCTACCGTTCTGACCCACCACCAGCCACCCCTTACATCCTAAGCAGCCACCAGCGTGACCCCCATCTCTTCGCTGGTCTTCGTGAAGATGTGGAGGACTGGCTTGACGACTACCAGCGAGTAAGTTCCGCTAATCGTTGGGACGACCCCAACAAGCTCCGCTACGTCTCCTTCTACCTGACGGGTGTGGCGAAGACATGGTTCTTCAAAACACGAGATCGACTTTACTGACTGGGCTGCCTTCAAGCAGCAGCTGCGCCAAGTATTTGGTGCACCGGCCGTTCGTTCTACCATCGCAAAGAAAACTCTCGATACTCGCCAAAAGCAGCCAGGCGAGTCTTAAACATCGTACATAGAGGATGTTCTAGCGCTTTGCCGCCGTGTGAGTTCTTCTATGCCAGAGTCAGAGAAAGTGCGCTACATTCTGAAAGCCATTAGATATGTCGCCTTCAATGCTCTTGCTATCAAGAACCCCGCTACAATCACTGACATTGTCACAACGTGTCCGCGTCTGTTCGCCTTCAGCCGGACGTTGGCGACCATTCTTCTACGGCGGACCCACATCTGCGTGTCATGATACGAGCTATGATACGCGAAGAATTACAGTCAATGGGCTTGTCGTCACCGTCCGTGTGCCCCAGCGCGCCTTCTAGCGCAGCCTTGCGTGACATCATCAGGGATGATCTGGCGTCCTTGACCTGCTCCACGCGCGTGCTACCCTCCGTCTCTCGTCCCCTACCAACGTACGCGGAAGTTGCTTCCACGCCTCTAGGCAACGTCAACTCCACGGTGCCGCTACCCACGTACGCGTCGGTTGCTGCCGCGCCGCCAGTAAACATCTCGTCGATGCCGCCCGAGCTCTCATCAGCCCATTTGACTGCACTGACTCCCGGAGCACACAGCCCCCTGTACTATCCGCCACGGCGTCCGTCACGTCCCACGTGCTATTACTGCGGCTATCGCGGCCATATTTCACGTTTCTGCCGCAAGCGCCAGCAGGACGAGTGTCGGGGATACATCTCTGAACGCAACTTTTCCGGTGGAGTGTCTTCCCAAAGCCGGCGTTTCTCTTCACCTCCGCCCCGCTCTACTTCTCCGCCCGCAGCTTCTGAAGACCGAAGCCCTACCGTTCAGCCAGACGCCGCTCCCCTTCGCTGTTCCGCCGCTCCACGTCACCACTACGGCCCGTCTCCCTCAACTGCAACATTCGTCCGGAAAACTAAGCGATGCAGTTTTTGGAGGACAAACTCCATACGACACCAGGACTGATATTCCTCCAGCGCGCCCGTCCAATATGCTCTCAGTGTTTGTCCAAGGAGTGCCCGTCGATGCTTTGGTGGACACAGGTGCGAAAATTTCTGTTATTCACGCTATTTATGTTCCCGTCTAAGGAAACTCACGACGCCCATACGATGGACCAACGCTAGTTGCAGCCCAAGGAGACCCTTGTTCGACCTTCCACTCTTTGCACTGCCCGTGTCTTGATCGATGATATCCTGCACCATATACAATTAGCTGTGCTGTCCCCGTGCGCTCATCAACTTATTTTAGGGTGGTATTTTCTCTCTGCTGCGTCCGCGGCTATTTGTTGTGGCCAACGCGTCGTCCATCTTACGGACACCGACTACTTACTTGGGGAAGACAGGTACACGCCGTTGCGCCTGATCGCTGCGGAAGATACCGACCGAACTGCCTCCCGGCCGACAGGGCATTATTACCATTATGTCGACCGATATCGACCATGGTGACGTCTTGGTCTTGCCCTCTTCCCATTGCCTTCATAAAGGCATCGCTTTTGCACCAGGAGTGGTTCGATTTTACAATGGCTCGGTGCTTGTCACCACCGCGAACGCGACATCGGAGAAAATTCTCCTTCCGCGAGAATTCTCCTTCCGCGAGCTACGACAGTAGCTTCCGCGGCCGACCTGGGCCTGTATGCGTCGTGTCCCTTACGACTATGTCTTCCAAAGACCCTTCTACTTGTGCTACTGCTCCTCCCTCCGCCCTTACTGCAGCCATCAGCAGTGACTTGCCACCTTCACAGATGCAGCAGCTGCTTGCTTTGTTGAACAAACACGCAAATTCTTTGGATGTACATTTGTCGACTCTGGGCCAAACCACAGCTGCAGCCCATCGCATTCAGAGAGACGAAGCGTCGATAGTGCGCCGTCGCCCGTACCTAGCCAAACGGAAAATCATAGAAGAAAATGTCGCGGACATGTTACAACATGTCGCGGACATGTTCATCTAGCCCTTGGTCATCTCCGTTTGTTTTAGTGCGAAAGAAAGACGGTTCCGTGCTCTTTTGTGTCGATTACCGGGCCCTCAATAAGATCACTCGAAAGGACGTATACCCTATGCCTCGCATGGACGACGCCCTTGATTCACTACAAGGTGCATAATACTTTTCAAGCCTCGATCTGCGTTCCGGCTATTGGCGAATTCCCATGCACGAAGACGATAAAGAAAAAAACTGCGTTTGCCACATCTGATGGACTTTACGAATTCAACTTCATGCCTTTTGGGCTATGCGATGCACCTGCGACTTTTGAACGCATGATTGATACCGTGCTGTGTGGCCTGAAATGGAAAACTTGCCTCTGCAACCTGGACGACATTGTCGTCTTTTCATCCGCATTTCCGCAGCATCTGCAACGCTTAGATGAAGTTCTGACGTGCCTTGCCGACGCTGGTCTTCAGCTCAACACGAATAAATGCCATTTCGCCAGCAGATCTATTAAGGTCCTGGGGCATGTCGTGAGCAAGGAGGGCATACGTCCGGACTCTGACAAGATTGCTGCGGTCCTTAGCTTCCCTCGCCCAGAAAGGCCTAAAGACTTGCGAAGCTTCCTTGGCCTCGCTTCTTATTTCCGTCGCTTTATATGGAACTTTGCCTCCATCCCTGCGCCACTAGACAGGCTACTTGCTTCCGGTGTACCCTTTCACTGGTCTCAAGATTGTGAAGCAGCCTTTGACATTTTGAAGGGCGCCCTGACGTCTTAACCTGTGCTTTGCCATTTTGATGAGACTGCACCGACTCTCTTGCATACAGACGCTAGCGGCCATAGCATCGGTGCCATTCTTCTGCAACGCGACAACTCTTCGCACGAGAGAGTAGTTGCATACGCCAGCCGCGTACTCACAGATGCCGAGAACAACTATACAATAACTGAGCAGGAGTGCCAGTCTGTTGTTTGGTCCGTACAGAAGTTTCGTCCCTATTTGCACGGGCGTCATTTTACAGTTGTTACGGACCACCACGCATTATGCTGGCTCTCCACTCTCAAGAACTTGACTGGACGGCTGGGTCGCTGGGTTCTCCGCCTGCAAGAATATGACCTTGACATTATTCATAAGTCAGGCAAAAAACACCAAGATGCTGACGCTCTTTCTCGTTGCCCGCTTCCTGCGCAACCACTTGACACCTCGGCAACTGCGTCGCAAAGCAGCTCTTCGGATGTCACTTCTGTGCCTGTTTCCTCTCTAGCCTCAATAGACCGCCTTTCTCCGGACGACGATCAAACATTTGCATTTCGCCAAAGGCTGACCCGTATTGTCGGCGTATGATAGACAACCTCTCTGGCGCTTCTCGCCCACCTAACGCGCGGCTTCGACGCCAACTCGCACAATTCAAGCTTGACAATCACGTGCTGTATCGGCGCATTTACCACCTTGACGGTCAACGCTGGGTGCCCGTTCTACCGCGATCTCTTCGAGTCGATGTCCTCAGAGCATTCCACGATGACATGACAGCTGGCCATCTCGGTTTCCACAAAACCTACGATCGCATTCGAAGCCGTTACTATTGGTCTGGCCTTTCTACTAGTGTGGCGAGATACGTCGGTTCCTGTTCTCCGTGTCAGCGTCGCAAACTCCCAACCTCTGCGCCTGCCGGCGAATTACTGCCTATTCCGTGTCCCGCCGCACCATTTGAGGTTGTTGGTATCGACCTTTACGGCCCCCTTCCTGTTACTGCAGCTGGAAATCGGTGGATAGTGACCGCCATCGACCACCTGACGCGCTACGCTGAGACAACATCACTGATCACTAGCGGTGCCGACTTCGTCCTTCAAGCTATAATTCTGCGCCACGGTGCTCCTCGAGTACTGCTAAGCGACCGTGGAAAGGTCTTTCTCTCGCAACTTTTAAACGAAGTCCTGCGCGCCTTTTGTACCACCCATAAAACAGCTTCGAGTTACCATCCACAGACTAACGGCTTCACAGAGCGATTTTATCGCACGCTTGCCGACATGATATACCCTTCTTTTCTTTCTTTTTCTTTTTTGGTAGATATGTGTTCCTTTCTGAATAAAGAATTCAGTCGTCAGCCAGCGCTGGTGTGTGTCTGCCTTCTTGTCTTCCTGTCCTGTTTTTTCGCGCTGTTCCCCTTTCGATCTCCAATTACCCCTGTATTGCGCTAGCGTATTCCAACTTGCGCCTGTAAATTTCCTAACTTCATCGTCCCATCTGGTTTTCTGCCGACCTCGACTGCGCTTCCCTTCTCTTGGTATCCATTCTGTAACCCTTATGGTCCATCGGTTATCCATCCTAGGCATTACATGGCATCTCCAGCACCATTTCTTCCGCTTAATGTCAACTAGAATATCGGCTATCCCCGTTTGTTCTCTGATCCACACTGCTCTCTTCCTGTCTCTTAATGTTACTCCTAAAATTATTCGTTCCATCGCTCTTTGTGCGGTCCTTAACTTGTTCTCGAGCTTCTTTGTTAACCTCCAAGTTTCTGCCTCATATGTTAGCAATGGTAGAATACAATGATTGTATACTTTTCTTTTCAATGACAGTGGTAAGCTCCCAGTCAGGATTTGGCAATGCCTGCCGTATGCACTCCAACCCAATTTTATTCTTCTGTTAATTTCTTTCTCATGATCAGGGTCCCCTGTGAGTAATTGACCTAGATAAACGTACTCCTTTACAGAATCTAGGGATTCACTGGCGATCCTGAATTCTTGTTTCCTTGCCAGGCTATTGAACATTATCTTTGTCTTCTGCATATTCATCTTCAACCAGATTCTTACACTTTCTGGATTGAGGTCCTCAATCATTTGCTGTAATACGTCTCCATTGTTGCTGAATAGGACAATGTCATCTGCAAACCCAAGGTTGCTGAGATATTCGCCGTTGATCCTCACTCCTAAGCCTTCCCAGTCTAAGAGCTTGAATACTTCTTCTAAGCATGCAGTGAATAGCATTGGAGAGATTGTGCCTCCTTGCCTGACCCCCTTCTTAGCCTAGCCTAGCCCAAATAGGTGGCCAATACCTTGCGATAGCCAATCAATAGCTAATCGATAATCGATCAATAATCAAGACATTCCGGAATTTGCTGGAGATTACTTGGAATCGATTAGCCTAGCCCAAATACGTGGCCAATACCTTGCGATAGCCAATCAATAGGTAAACGATAATCGATCAATAATCAATAAATTCCGCTAAAGCATAATCCGTAAGGCCAGGGCCAGCTAGGTGACGATCAGCTCCGCCGTTGCGCGACTTGCGCAAGCTACGCTAATTTCTATTTAGTCATGCGCATGCATACACGCATACCTTGCATAAAAATGCATTCTTAGGCAAGGTTCCTGGAGCAGCGGCACGGATCCAGTCTTGAAGTAAAGGCAGCGAGGAAACGTGTCAAGCTGCTGTAGGTGGAGTTGGTGTCCACGTAGGCCCAAATCATTTGCCTAGATTATGTCCCTTATGAGAGTTTAAGTCTTAGCTATATATAGGGGCATACAGTTGTTTTTTTACTTCGTTTTCGTTAATAAAGCGTTCATTGGTTTACAAGAAACTTGTGCTGTTATTTTTGTTGATAACGAATTTGCTCGCGCTAGCTGGCCACACAGCTTGCACTGCTGGCTGTCGGTCGTTACCAGACCGCCACGTGGGACGACGAAGGTTTACGAAGGTTACAACTGCCACAGACCAAAGTGTTAAGCAAGTAAAAGGAGCGAGAAAACGTGCCAAGCTGCTGTATAGGAAAAAGTTTAGGCGGCAGGGAGAAACACACGACTCTTAAAAACGCAGCTTCTGCGCTTCGTGGTATGCGTTTCTTCCTATCGTGCAGTTTACGCTACTTTCATTATGAAACATCTAGCCCGATATATCTTATTGCTGTAGGTGGATCCCGCTTTCACATGGTATCATTAATTCCGACTGTAGGGAGAACTCTGCCAGCGAGCCTGAAACACGCGCAAGCTGCCCGTCCGCACGAGCTCAAGACTGCGGCGAGGCGAGGCGTCTGCAGTGGAGCGCGATGGAACGGCGCCGTCATCTGGCGGCTGCCCAAAGGAGTGGCGACAGCGGCGGAGAGTCTGAAGCTAGTCCATAGAATACCAACTTAGAGAAGGGAAACTGTACCTTGCACAGTGGTACGAAAATAAGAAGTGCGGCGCATGGAACTCACTGGGGTACCCTACAGATGGCACTGTTCAAACAGGAAGCGGAAATCTTATTTTTTTTAGTGCAGAAGCGAATATGGCCGCTCTTTACCGGTCGCGTACTCTGGTACGCGCCGCGCTCGCCCGGCTGGCATTGCGGCATGCCTCAGTGCCTTGCCGCTTAGCTTGTGCGTTCTAATTGCCAGCAGACCAAAGAGCCTCTACTGACGCCCATACAAACAAGCCAGAAGTGAGTGAACAGGACGTACGACTTGATTGGTCGAAGACAAGCAGTCACCTTCTCGTAAAAGAGCACAAATAAAATTTGCATGTCGAGTTACGCTGGAATTAACGCGAGCTCGTAAACCTTCGTCGTCGCACCTGGCGGTCTGGTAACGAACGACAACCAGCAGTGCAAGCAGATTGGGCAGTGTGTCCCACCTGTTTGCACCGACGGTCACCGTTGACAATGATAAACTTGCATTGCGAAGCAATCGTCTCACGCGGGCATCTGCTGCCGCAGCCAATACAGCGACATCGACTACCCAGCATTTTAGCGTTAACTCCTTTCCAGCCTGCATGTTTCTTTTCTTTCGGGGGCCGCTAATATGTGGCTCGCACTTGGTGCCCCACTTTGTCTCAATATGGACAAGTCGGTTTCTTGGGCATCACCTTCAGCAGCCACTTCTGTGGGCCTTTCCACTCATGTGGCTATCAACTTCATACACTTCGGACCATGTAAGCATGTATGCTGCTCTCTGTTGACGCCAAATCACGGCCGATTAACGAAGGCCACAAGCAAAATTTGCACACGGTTGCAGCAGGCAAGGACGGAATGGGGAGCACCAATCACGGTGCGTGGAAATTGGGAGTCTATGTCGCTGTACGGACTGCAGGAGCAGGTGCTTACCTCGAGAGACTGCTTCCCAATGCAATTTACCAGGCCCCCCAAATCCGGAAAACGTAACACAGCGACCACGACCAAGTTTCTGCAACCAGATTCTGCAATGAACCACTTCAGTGTATCTTGTGCAAAAACCCAGGCTATTGAGCAAGAAGAGCAGTCCTGAACGAGACCAGGAATTAAATATGGGAACGAGAAAGCTTGCATTAAAGAAAGCCACTCTGTTTTCAAGTAGTGAAGGCCAATAACATTAAGAAAAGTGAAATGCACACGGTGCAAGGGTTAATGCAAGACACATGCCGATGCCGCATCTGCTATTTCAGGAGAGGAATTTAACATGGCAACGTACAGTAGAGAATACTGCTAGAAAGACGTTATGCTAATAGACAATGACGGGCCTTAAGTATGAGCAAAGAATCAGTTCACCTTTATGTTTGGATAAGGAAGAAGAATGATATCTAGCAAGAATGGGGAATGAAAAAGCTTGCATTCATGGAAAAAAATTATACTTGGCCAAAATTGAATTTGATAAGGCCAGGAATCTGTTAAGGAAAGGCAAACTGATAGAACTCTTTTGGCCAGCGTCGTGCATGCTTTTTCAGAGGTTGCAGGCGCATCTGCACACGAAGAATTTCTTATGTTGAGGTACTTGAATGACTCTGCCAATATCCGTGCTGGTGGAATGATGGATGAGGCTCTTTTCAGTCTTGATACAGTCCTACGTAGACTTGGTATCTCATCCAAATACTTCTGGATCCGCTTCTTTTTTCGTGGTGTAACAGCCTTGCAAGTTAGGCTCCAGCCCCTTCCTGCTGGTGTAGATATATGAGGGCTCCTGTGACGAGGGCCAAGATGTGCTTCGTGTAGACCTGTTGGGGCAAATAAGTAACACACGAGATACAGCAGAAATTAGCCAAACTCGTGTAGTGCTTTCTATGTTTGAATAAATTATGCTGCACCGTAAATATCAACAAACATACATATCATCTGCTACAAACAAATGACAATGTATCTCCAGACTAGCTAGCCATTACTGCGTATATCAAGCTGAACCCGGGGTTGTTTACCTTGAAGTAGCAGCAAAAGTCCACACGATGGCCATAGAGTAGGCAGTAGCTTCTCTTTAATGTGTGTATTGTGTTGCTTTAGAGTGGTGCTGTCTTTACTGGATGTCTGGAACAGAAATTTTGACGGCATCAGGAATTGAAAAACACAATTTGGCAATATCAAATGCAAAAAGCTATGACGTACATATATATGGTAATGGTTTGTGACAGCAGAACACATACAAATGTACACGGTTTGTTCTAGGGTGCTTCATCAGCATGTTTATTAAATATAGGTACTGTCCATAAAATTTATGTCCGCCTAACTACAATGCGTGTCAACACATTAAGTATTATTAGGATCACAAATGAGACCATTTTGCGCCCATTTATACACTAGAAGAGATCACACCGCTGGTTCCACAAGCAAAGGCATGAAAGACGTAAAGCTATTAGAGCTGATACATTCGTCTTCTGCACGAACGTGATGCACCGCTTCACTACTGCAAAATAAATGCCCTAAGGTAAACCAAAGGGAAAATGAGACATCAACCCAAATGTAGCAATTGCTACAAAGGAAACCCATACGGGTTCCTCAAAAGAAAGCCTCGCCGTTGAAGAAAAATTCGTCCTGGTCCTGGACTCGAACCCGGGACCACCGCCTTTCCGAGTAAACCAAACTGAACAGCAAGAACATCGGAACCATCAAGTATAAAATATGGGTGAATTATCATGCGTGCAACTATTTATTACATTCAAATCAGTACTTTCACTTCAATTTGCCAAAGCGTTATTCGGTTTTGTAGTCGAAATAAGTTTTTGGCGGACTCGAAAAAAAGAGAAATATACATTGACCAGGCTACTCCGTCGCCTATAGCCGCGGCTACAACAAGATAAACATGTGACGCGCGTTCCGATATCGCTCTTCCGTGATTGTGGGTATTACGACGGCCTCGCCACTAAATGTTCATTTCAGGAATGGCAACGGAGGGTCTTGACTCGTTCGCTAACTTGTCTTCGCCGTGAATTAACGAGACGAATATTAAATAACGATTTAAGCAGCAATGTTGAACGACTCACCGGTATTTACATCCTCAGTCGCAGCAGAATCCGGCTCCCGTTTCGATGCATACATGTTCCGCATGGTTCGCGACCAAAACCTAGCTTTCAGCTCGCAAACACGTCACTTCACCACAAGTTAAATAACGCGAGGTGTCGAAGCTCAATAAAGTGGTTTTAGCACAAATAAGCAACCAGCATAAGAGTACCAACCAATGAGTCCGTGCTTGCGGTGTACACGAAAATACCGGTAACAATTTTAAAGCCAGGCGAGAGGTCACGTGGGAGGTCAATGATGATGAACGTTATTTTGTGTCTATAATGACAAAAAAGCAATAGTGTTACTACTCAAGAGTAGCATGTGTTATTAGGAATAATAAATATGTACTCTTTGTCATAAAATAAAAACACTTCGATAAGTGTGAGAGTAAGTTTGTACGTTGAAATTGCGCTTACTACGGCGCCTCTAGAGTGAGACGACGAAACTCACCGGGACAACTTTATGACGACGTACTACGCTTGGTTTATTAGCCGCGCCCACGCGGTCGATTTTTTTCGCCCTCTGTGGCCATTTGTTGAACTTGAGAGTGTGAGAGCCCTGGCTAGCCTAGTTAGAAAAAGTAGCGACACTCTCCTCCTCCGCCTTCCCTCCTCCTCTTTCTCCTTTCTTTCGCGCTCCTTTCTCAACCGTGGCTCCACCTACACCGCAGCATGAGATCAGAGGTCCGAGCAAGGTTGGAAGTTAAGCAGCGAGCGGTATGTAGACTTGCTCTGGGAGCACACGGAAATATACGAAATCAGGGGGCACAGGGTGACATAGGATGGACGTCATTCGAGGGCAGGGAAGCCAGCAGAAAGATAGAATTTGAGGAGCGATTGAGAGAAATAGCAGAAAAGCGGCGGGCAAGGACAGCTTTCAGTTATTTGTGCATGAGGAATGTTGACACAAAGTGGAGGAAGCCAACCATAAAATTGTCAATGAAATATTTGGACTGCAGGAGGAGTGCAAACCAGGCAACAGCGGTTAAGAAAAAGGTGAAAGAAACAGAGCGGGGTCTGTGGAAAACAGGGATGCAGACAAAATCAGCACTGGGAATATACAGAACTTTCAAGCAAGAAATTGCAAAGGAAAATAATTATGATAACTCTAGGGGAAGGTTTTTGTTGTTTGAAGCCAGGACGGGAGTATTGCGGACCAAGATGTTACCGAGTCCAGTACCAAGGTTGTGCGGTGCGTGTGGAGAAGAGGAAACGGCTGAACACCTCATACTTTCCTGTTAAGGGCTTATCCCTACAGTGCAAAGCAACGGGGCTGATTTTTCCAAAGCATTGGGGTTTAGGGACAGTGGAGGCAAAATAGACTTTAAGCGGGTAGAAATAACCAAACGGAGGTTCATGGCTAAAATCAAGGCAGGGGTGACCCACCACAAAGTACAAATTATGTTAATAGTCATGGGTAGGTGGCGTACACCTCATCCATCCATTCGAGACACGTGCACTTGTTTATCTTTCACCGTTGACCCATAGAGAAAGAAATTCAACAAGAGGGGACACTCCCATAGAGCCCAACGGCCCAATTGACAGCAGCGCGCCAAGCGGTCGGCATAGATCACTTTCGGCTTTGGGCACGCGTATTTTGAACGCTATAGCTAGCACGCCCGCTGCGTTTTTTTTTTTTGCCCGACCGCGCACGGTCTTCGTGCGGAGTCGCTTTATTATTTGGTAAAAATGATTGCGAACGATCTTGTCAAGTCCCATCGAATCTGTGCCACGTGCAATTTCACAAAGTAGACGAAAGACTCCTTAATTGTGAAATGCGGAAATATTTATTTTGCTCTATATAAAAGCTCGTTCCACGTTTTTTGTGCGTTCATCCAACGTTGTGACCCCAGGTAAGCAGTAAGTTCCCGTATGAAGCTCCACCGGACGGCATCAGCTGAAAAAAAAAGTAAATTACAAGCATGTTACAAGCATGTAACAGCACGTTACAAGAATGTGTCATTTGGTGGTTAGATATCGGAATACTGCGTGTAGAGGCGAAACATGCGAACGCAGTAAATGGGCGGCGTTACAAACAAAAGAAATTCGCTTTTACATACCCGACTCATCCCAAACAATGCCATAAAATATAAAAACTTCCGATTTCCATGCAAGCATTCTCCCATTTGTGGGCATTATTTCCTGCACTTAGCACAAATACGCGGGCAACTTCGCGTTTCCAAAACTTGGATTCGGGCAACGCGACGGTATACGCTACATACAGAGACGAACGCAGCAGAGGCCCCCAGCAGAACCATGCTAGACGTTCGTAGAATGCGTTCTACTCGCACTCAAGACAAATGCGTGGGTGCAAGACTGTTTTCAGTCCTTTAGAAGACGGAATTTTCGAATTACAAGTTTCTGATATGTTCCTCGGCGTTATCTTTCGCGCGTTCTGCCGGCGCCAGCAACACACTCCCATTTTATCACTCTTGGCAATCGCCCATCGCGTTTTCGACAGGCGTGCGTACCGAAAGAAGGTATGTGTTGTTGCGTGGCCACAAAAAACGTCGCAAACTTGTCCCTCTAAGATTCATTACACGTCAAAATAGCTTCGTCACCATGGCCGAGCTGCTTATCGCTAACTGCGCCACAGCACGCTGTGCTGCCAGCGTGCCTCAAAAGTACCCCAAAAAGTTACGAAATTACTTTTCAGCAATGTCTGGCGTCAGAGAAAGTGGCACTAACTTATGGTAACATGCTTTACGCTGCGCACCACGACCGAGTTGGTTCTCGCTAACTGCGTCACCGCGCGCTGTGCGGCCAGTGTGCCTCAACAGAACCGAAATAAGTTACAATAATCTCCTAGGAAGCATCGGAAGCATGTCCCAGCACGATTCGTTATCTCGAATTAACTGCGCCAGGACAGCCGAGCTGTTTGTCGCTAACTGTGTCTTAAGTCTCGGTCCCGTGCCGTAAGCCTAATTGCGTCGTAGACTGTGAAACAAAATATCCCACCTTGCCAATAGTGCAGTGGTGTCTTGTCCTAATGCAGAAGGAACGCAAGAATACGCCGGGAGCTCAAGAAACCAGGCTACATAAAAAAATGTCACAGTTTCGCCCTAAAGGCGAAGCAATGAATGCGATAGCAACACAGCAATGTGACACGAAGTAAGGTGAGCGGCTTTGGTAGCAATATGAATTGTAGTAAACATGAGCTGATTAAGTAAGCAGGTGTGCTGCGGCGTAAGTAGACCGACATGAAGAGAGACTCGATGACTACGAGAAGGCGCGTGTGAAACGCTGGTGTTGATGAGAAGCGCTTCCCGTGGGCAGCGCGTGCGAAGGGACACACCTGTAGCGCTGCACTGCCGATCCGGGCAGCATTGCATGTGTAGCGTGCGTTGGAAAATGTGGCCCGACTATTACTAACTGAATGAACAAGCGTGGTGTGAGCGCGCACAAGCAAACATAAATAGATCACACTGAATGACCGCAGACAACGACTGTCAAAACGCTGGCAGCAAGCGCATATACGTCGCAGCGGGCGAACGTACGTGCGGTCTATCGCTTCAACGGAAACTGAGCGGCGAATGCACAGCGCATAGGAAAGGTCAGAGCCGTGTGGAGGTAAGAGACAGTGCAGCCGGCGAGCGACGAGCGCGGTTGTTGGCAGAGTAGAAGTGCGCCCCCCCCCCCCCCCCCCCCGCTCCCTCCGGCGCTGCCGTCCCGCTTCCTTGCTTGCGCGTGGGAGATTGAGTGGGAAGTTCCCCTTGCGCCCGGTTGCAAGATAGGCCTATGGTGCCGGAGCGCAGCGTCGCCCCGCCTCCCTCCCTCCCTCCCTCCCTCCCTCCCTCCATACGCCCACGCGCGACGGTCGCGTTTGCTTTCCGCCGTGCGTTCGCTCTTCGCTCTCCGTGATAGCGCGCGTCCCCCGCACGCTACCGCTCGGGCATACGGCGCGCGGCGATGATGTTATCTATACGGAACCTCACGGCGACGGTGACGGCGACGCCGGCGGCGTCGCCGTGAGGTTCCAGTTTAAGTGTCCAGTTTAATCCAGTTTAAGTGTCCAGTTTAATCCAGTTTAAATCCAGTTTAAGTGTCCATATAATTGCTATCGCAATAAAAGAGGGAGACGGGTCGCAGCGGGCGAGTGTTCAAACGCGCCCGCATCCACCCCCGCTCGCCTCGGAGGAGTGTCTGGCGGATAACACATGCACTGGCGCATCATTGGCCTGTCGCTAGGTAAGGCAAGAAAAATAAGTCGCAATGTTTTGGTTCATTTATACGCAAATTGTTTCAGTTTTCGCGGCAAAGAATTTAAAAAAATAAATGAATGTCTGTTAACTTAATTTCTCTTAATTTTTTTCGATGTGCGTGGCAGCTAACATTCGGCATAAATACTATAGCATGACGTGTGGTGACGTGTTTCCTGTTGCCAGTTTTTGCCGAGTGTTCCCCTTGTTGAATTTCTTTCTTTATGGTTGACTGCTTTGCACCGGCTAATAAATGTTAAACGTAATCGCTAGGCGCAGGACGCGCCTGCATGTATCGGAAGTTTCTCGAACGTTATCGATGCGTCTATCCGTTGTCTGTTGTCACCGACGCTTATGTAATGATTGTTTGAGTGTCGCGAATTGTGTAGTACTTCTGGAAGACACGCGGGCAACAAGGATTACTCTGGAACCTTCGATGACTCGTGTATAAAAGCCGACGCGTTTCGCTTCTCATCAGATTTTGACGATCGCCGACTGTGTTCGCCGCTATCGTTGTGCTCGGCAGACGCTTCTCGGGCGAAAATGGCGATGGAGCGCGATCGTAAACAAACGCAGCCAGCGCGCGGCGGCACCACGGCACACGTGATGCCATTAAGTCCCAACCACAGGCATGCGTCGGCATGCTTCAGCACTCGCCGACAATCGAACGCGTCGCTTCGCGTCGGCTGAAGGAAAAGGGCGCGCAACCTCAGGATACAAGCTCTGACGCGCGCCGACGCTCGCTCCTCGGCTGCGGTGCACTGTTGCTTGACCATTTTGTCTTCAACCGTCTAAGTGCGGCCTAAAACAGCCTGCTGTAACCTGAGCTTGAAACATTAAGTTAGTTATCTGTATGCTATTTTAGATATAAAAAACACGTTTGATTAATGAATGTACGCCTGCCGCAACAGTTTCCTTGAAGTAACATAACTGCACAAGCTATCGACATCAGGGATTGCGTTCGCCTTGTCTGGAAGATCGCTTTGCAAACACCTGCACGAGCATGGCATGCCACATCAATAGCTCTCGTAAGATCTTTTTTTTTTATTTCGTTGCACAGCCAACTACGTAAGAATTAAGTTTGCAGTCTCTATGCTTGTTGGTGAACGAAAGAAACGCGTAAGT
This sequence comes from Dermacentor silvarum, assembly GCF_013339745.2. Classification (NCBI taxonomy): domain Eukaryota; kingdom Metazoa; phylum Arthropoda; class Arachnida; order Ixodida; family Ixodidae; genus Dermacentor; species Dermacentor silvarum. The sequence goes on from NC_051159.1 coordinate 184,812, forward strand.
GGGTCCTGAAAAAATCAGCAAAAAAAAAAAACTGACACACTTGTGACGCTCACAGAGAGACTTTAGAACAGCTAAAATTTACCAATTTCATAGCTTATCCCCTGATTCTTGTTTGTCTAAGCTTTCCCATGGAACATTTATTTAATTTTTCTAGGTTGTTTTGAAGCATCAATTGCATTGAGAGGCCGTCACATTGAGTGGCATTGAGGGTATTGCTAGAAATGTTTTCACTGTGTTAAGGCCATGTGTTCTATTGTAACTGGTTTCAACATGTGAAGTCTGTCTTTCTCGGCATTAACGAAATAACACCATCAAATACTACAAACAGGGAATCGCACAGTCCTAATAGGTTTCTTTTGCTGCCCTTTGGCAAGTCGTACTATTGAAGCACTTATTTAAATGTATGGGGCTGCTCATTTGCACAATATGAAAAATATATGTAAACAGGTTATTTTTAAAATTTATACACTTCAAGTCAGCGCACGCACACGCACACACAAAAGAAATCCCAGCTTGTTTCTTGTTTTCAGCCTACAATGTTGTTTTGATTGAGAAAGACATTCAATTTGTGCTGTGAGGCCTGTAACAATTGCTGTGCCATATTATTTTATTGCAGAAAACTCGAATCGTAGCCAACCGTTATTAAACCTCGGAAGAAATTCATGGCACAATGCATATGATCAAGCAAACAGTGTTTTATTACACTTAATTGATGCTTTAAAAAACTGTCACACTATAACAATATTGCACAAAAGCTACTGAACTAAACTAATATACTAGTACATACTTGAAAATCAATTTCATACTACAATAACGATAACCAATCAATCAAATGTTTATTATAGGGCCGAGGAACAGCTAGAGGGCCTTCGTACTGATGCACTTAAAAAGCAATATGCGACACAAAATCTACAGAGAACACAAATGTGGAAGACAGAACAAAGCGAGATAGAGAAACAAATAGAAAATGAAAACAAGTAAGCGTAAACTGCAGTTAATCATACAACATGATTATCCACATATACACAATACATAGGAAATGAGCTCTGAAATATGTCAATGCAGGCACAATTCTTATGTTTTTTGGAGTCGAGCCATATATAGGACAGTATTTAATGGAACAAGGCCAGGCAGAAAGTGCGGAATGTTACCTGGTGGTTACTGTTGCAGCACGAAATATTGTGCAGCTTTGGGAAAGTATGATGCCATGGACCACCTTATACAGTAACGAAAAGGTCTGATTTAATAAGTCTTGAAGGGGTGAGGTTTAAGGGAATCAAGAGGTGTGTCATATACTTCATACAACGAAAAGACGCAACACACCAAGGAAAAAAGACAGGCGAAAGGAAAGAGCGTCAGAAGTGTGAGTTGAGGTACATTTGAGAGGGCGTCATCTAGAGCAGGAATTTGCTCTAGATGACGCGCTCGCTCACACACACACACACACAAACACGCTTGCTCACTTGCAGAGCACGTCACACGAACATACAGGGCAACAACTGGGGAGTCGACGGTGCACAATGCACAGGTGTGCCGGTTCAGTACGGTCGCAAGGTAGGGGAGTCCTAATGGCGAGGGGGGTGGAGACAAAGCTCTGTATAAGCATGGAGTTGCCGTGTTGGACCGTACAGGTGTGATAGGTCTCAGGCTGTCCTGATGGCTTGTTCAGACGGACAGAAGAAATCTAAGTGTTTGCAGCACTACACAGCACCCTTCAAAATAGACGGACAAGTGCAATGTTGCGCTGGTATTGCAGGGTGCGCCACTTAAAAGCTTTGAACTGATCCTTGTAGGCTGGCATGAGCTTGCGACGATCGAAAAGGTGGGAGTAGAGGGTGCGCGTTGCCCGGCGCTGAACAAGCTCAAGTTTTTCAGCGCGGCGAGTTTGGTACGGGGACTATACTGATGAACAGTACTCAAGCTGTGGCGATATGAGAGAAGTGTAGAGTGCTCAGAAAACCTCAGGTCCCCAGGGAAGGGAGACACAGGGCACAAATCCCAGAATGCAACGAGCTTAGTGACTTGTGCAGAAAAGCCGAGAGAAAGAGAGAGAAATAGATGAGAGGAAAGGCAGGGAGGTTAACAAGACGCACGTCCGGTTTGCTACCCTGCACTGGGGAAAGGGGGTATAGAGATGAAAAGAGAGAGAAAGGAAATAGAGCACAGTTTCGCGCACATTTGAAGCTTCGCACGAAGTCTGCAGACGGTCGCCAAGACCTGTCGACATCAGGTAGTGCAACAAGGCTTTCGTGGCTTTCTGTGCCATCGACGCATACGGCCATAGTCCAAGGATCTTCATTTCCTAAAATGGTCGAGAGTCCAGCCGGTTCAATGCTGTCCGGAGAGCTTCACGCTCGACGTTGAACTGGGGACAGAGACATAAGACATGTTCAATTGTTTCTCTGGTTCCACAAGAGTCGCACATGGGCGTATCCCCCATTCCAATGCGGAACGAGTAGGCCTTTGTAAATGCCACCCCGAGCCAGAGGTGGCACTATACTGTCACCTCAGAGCGGGAAATGTTTGATGGCACTTGAAGCTTCAAGAATGGGTCAATTTTGAGGAGATGGCACTTCGGGTTAAGAGAAGACCAATATTTGTGTGTCATAGCTTTAGCCACGATATGAAGTTTTCCTGCAGCGTCGGCCCTGGATAAGGCGATTGGGACTGGTCGGCCTTCCAGAAGAGCAGACCGGGCGGCTTCGTCGGCGAGGTCATTACCAGCAATGCTGGTATGTCCCGGGAGCCAGTGAAATATAATTTCATGCCCTTTAGCGATAGCTTGATGGTGGTCTTCTCTTATCTCATATAACAGTTGCTCATGAGTCCTGTGATAAATGGCAAAATGGAGACTCTGAAGTGCTGCCTTAGAATCACAAAATATTGCTACACGCGTGTGGTATTTGGATGTTTGAACGAGGTGCGCGGGTGCCATCACTCGAGAAAAGAAGAGGAAGAAGGAGCTGGGCTTGCGCTGTGAATCTAACCGGTCAGCGCTGCAACCACTGTTGTAAATACAACCTGTTGGTAGTCTTACTGACTCGTCCTTCGCGTAACATTCTGGTGGAGGTGGAACGTTCCCCGTCCTCGCCGCGGAGCTCCGAAGCGGCCACACCGTCGTCTTCTCAGCCATGGCTTCCGATGGAAACACCTCGTCGCCACCTACACCTGCGGCGCCAACCACAACGTACGTTACGGTTCCTAGTCTACGTGATCCTGGGACATTCCCCGCCCAAAATGGCGTTGACGTCGACGACTGGCTCAGCATGTATGAGCGTGTTAGCCGAAGCCACCACTGGGACCCTACCATCATGCTTGCCAATGTGATCTTTTATCTGGACGGGACATCGCTTGTCTGGTTTCGCACCCATGAAGCTGGAACACTTTCAAAGAGAGGCTTCGCGACCTATTTGGCAACCCGTCAGGTCGCCAACAGGCTGCGCGAAAAGAGCTTGCTTCCCGTGTCCAGTTGTCGACAGAGCCGTATGTCTCCAACATACAGGAAGTGCTCGCGCTTTGCCGGAAAGTCGACGAGCACATGATCGAGGTTGACAAGGTGGGCCATATCCTAAATGGCATCGCGGACGACGCCTTCAATTTACTCGTTTATAACGACGCTTCTACTGTCATAGCCATCGTCCAAGAATGCCGCCGCTTCGAGGTAGCCAAAAACCGCCGCGTCGTCCCACCGTTTTCCCGGCTCCCAAACACCCCTGCCACGTCCTCTTGCTCCGCTCTTCCTGCCACACGACCATTTCAAGAGAACGTCACGCGTATCGTTCGCCGTGAGATTGAAGCGGCGTGTCAATCCTCGACCCCTCGACGGTACCTTTGACCCAGCGGCCCCTACTATTTCCGTTATACACGCGGTTGTGCGGCAAGAAATGGCAAACCTTGGCATCCCTACCGCCTGCTCTGTCTCCCGACCTGATTCTGCACCCATTCCTATGTCCACAACCTTTAATGACCAGTATTTCGCTCCCAGACCACGCAATCCTGCTGAATGGCGAACACCTGACGACAAACCGATCTGCTTCCGCTGCCACCGAGTTGGTCACGTATACCGCCACTGTCGCACCACCTGGATTCCGCCGTATTGGAGCTCATTCCCTGCTCCTCGCCCATACGCCGACGCTCGCTGTTACTCCCCTCGCCGTCCGTACCCTACTTCTGATGCCCCTGACAGCCGCTCCTCCGTGCGATCGCCGTCGCCTCAACGCCGTCGCTCCCCGTCGGCCCAACCTCGCCGCTTTTCCTCGCCAAACCGCTGGATGGAAAACTAGGCCATCCAGCTCTTGGAGGTAGTGCTGCAACACGTTCGTACTGTCCAAATCCTCCGTTGACGCTCCTCACGACCACGAACCTAATTGAAGTAGACGTAGATGGTGTCCCGTTGACGGCATTGATTGATACTGGAGCCCAAGTGTCCATAATAAGCGCTAACTTATGTCGTCGCCTCAAAAAAGTTATTACGCCTGCCGTCACTCGAGCCGTACGTGTCGCCAACGGCGCCACTGTTGCCGTCTGTGGTATGTGCACTGCTCGCGTAGGAATTGCTGGCCGCCAAGTTCCTGTCCTGTTCTCCGTGCTGACCAGTTGCCCTCATCACCTATTCTTCGGGCTCGACTTTCTGACGACGCATTCTGCCCTCATCGACTGTTCCACCAGTACGCTGTGCCTCGAGCTTCCTCTTCTTTCTGACGATCGCCCCGAACAACCGAACACCCTATGCACTACAGCGTTTGTTCGGTTACCTCCAAAAGCCCTAACCTTCGTCGAATTGGCCTCAACGGCAACCGTGCCTGATGGCGACTATGTCGTCGCCCTTATTCGTGATGTCCTCCTGGCGCGCGACATCTCTGTGACACACTCCGCCGTTACCCTTGCCGCTAGTCGGATGTCTCTCCCCGTTGTCAATTTTGGCTTGACGATGCAAGTGTTACCTGAAGGCATAGCGGTGGCCACGCTGCGGTCAGTGACAGACGACCACGTCACTGCTTTTGCAGCCGACGCGTCTACGGATCCTCCTGATTACCCGCAGGATGCCTTGAACCTCGACGGCCCATTACGACCCATGGTCGCTCCGGACCTCGCCCCTGGCCAAGCAGCCGCCCTATATCGTCTTTTGCTTTCCTACCGCGACTTATTTGACACTGACAATCGCCCATTTGGTCAGACGTCTCTTGTTAAGCATCGGATCACACTGGTGATGCTGCTCCCATTCATCGCCGACCGTATCGCGTGTTCACGGCAGAGCGGCAAGTTATTCAGCAGGAAGTCAACAAGATGCTCGCCAGAGGCATTGTTCAGCCCTCGTCGAGCCCTTGGGCGTCGCCGGTCGTGCTCGTCTTTTTGACGAGCACGACCACCTGGCGTTTCTGCGATGATTACCGCCACCTAAACCGAATCATTAAGAAGGACGTTTACCCGTTACCACGAATTGACGACGCGCTTGATTGTCTTCACGGTGACAAATACTTTTCGTCCATTCACCTTCGATCTGGATATTGTCAGATTTCCGTCGATGAGCAAGACCAAGAAAAGACCGCTTTCGTCACTCCAGATGACCTCTACCAATTTAAGGTTATGCCGTTTGGTTTATGCAATGCCTCCGCCACGTTCGAACGGATGCAGGACTCTCTGCTTCAAGGTTTCAAATGGTCAACATGCCTCTGTTACCTCGACGACGTCCTTGTGCTTTCTCCTACGTTTGAGACGCACCTTGAGCGCGTCGCAGCCATCCTTGACGTCTTCCGCAAGGCTGGGCTCCAATTAAACTCATCGAAGTGCCACTTCGGGCGCCGACAGATTACAGTGCTCGGCCATCTCGTCGATGCTTCCGGAGTACAACCCGACCCGGAAAAGGTTCGAGCAGTAACAACTTTTCCTGTACCTCAGTCGGTCAAAGACGTCCGGAGTTTTGTGGAGCTCTGCTCTTATTTCAGACGGTTTGTGAAAGATTTCGCAGCAATCGCTCCACCACTCACTGAACTTCTGAAGAAAGGTTCCCCTGAGGCTGCCGCATTTTCACGCCTTATCACGATTCTGACCAATCCACCGATCTTGGCCCATTTTGATCCGTCCGCACCTACAGAGGTCCGAACCGACGCCAGTGGTTATGGGATCGGCGCACTCTTAGCGCAACGACAGCACGGACACGACCACGTTATAGCCTACGCTAGCCGGCTCCTGACAACTGCAGAGGGCAACTATTCGATTACCGAGCGCGAATGTCTTGCTCTCATCTGGGCTGTTTCAAAGTTCCACCCATATTTATATGGTAAGCCCTACGTGTGCGTGACAGCCACTAGAAAGGCTTCTGGTCTAGTTAAAAAGTAAATTACGAAGTGACATTCTTCAACGTGCAATTGGGCTGACTGCATAATTAATCCCTAGACACATATAGAGAAACTACGGTTGCGTGAGGGCCACTAGAAACGCTTCCGGTCTAGTTAAAAAGTAAATTACGAAGTGACATTCTTCAACACGAAATTTGACTGACTGTATAAACAATCCCTAGACCCATATAGAGAAACTACAATTGCGTGAGAGCCACTAGAAACGCTTCTGGTCTAGTTCAAAAGTAAATTACGAAGTGAAATTGTTCAACGCGCAATTTGACTGCATGCATAAACAATGCCTAGACAGATATAGAGAAACTACGGTCGCGTGAGAGCCCCTAGGAACGCTTCTGGTCTAGTTCAAAAGTAAATTACGAAGTGAAATTCTTCAACGCGAAATTGGACTGCATGCACAGGTTGGGCCTGAACGTGCTTCATCGGGGTGCCACCGAGGAAGTAGGTTGGGTGCACAGCGGTTTTGGTGTGGTTGATATGCATGGCAGCACTTTTTTCAGTGCTAATACAAAGTTTTTTATTGTGGGCCCAGGCGTGCAACTTTACAAAATGTATTTATTTCAACTGCATATGCTGCATAATGTTGCAGTGCAAGTGTTAACTAGTTAAACACATTCTGCGAATATGTATTAGGAACTTGGTTTTGAGGTAATTTCCTGGCTACAGTTTATAGTCTCACAGTGAGATGCATTATAGTACAAGCTGAAGAGATTTGGGCAACTTAAGCATAGCGAATGCGCAAAGCAGTCAGTACACATTTTTTTCAAGTGCTCAAGTACAAGAACACAAACCCTCAAATATGACAGTGCCGTGTCACGTTTTATTCAGTGTGTTAGCGTTCTTGAGTGCTGCACGAGCTATTTATCCCCAACTAGCCCATAAGACACCTGCACTTAAAAGAAATGAGTGAAGGAGTACTGTGAACTTGTACTGAACTAGATTTCACACGCCGAATCGAAGAGTGCACTCTCAGCTAAACGGACGGCATGGCTGAAGACGTACACGTTTTTCCCATTGTTTGGGTACTAGTGTCTTTCGCTTTCGCAAGCTAACTTTGCCGCTGGAAACAGCACAGAGCTCGCGCGTTAAACCCGAGTCACCCTAGACCATATAATTCACACACGAAACACGCCGCGGTTCACCACCTGAAGTTCCACACGGTTCATTTACGCCACACCACATGAAGTCAGGAGTGCCGTATTTCAAATCACAGCAGCGCAAAACGTAACTGAAATTTCATTTCCTTCAGTAGAGTTTCTCAGCTGGGCTCGTTCACCGCCGGTCGAACTCGACGGACGCACTAGGCCTATACGCGTAATGTAAACAACATCGGCGCTATGCCCAAAAAGCGCAAGCAGCGTATATGGTACTTCTTCTAAAAGCGGGTCTAAATATGTATTCTAAGCTATCCAAAGATTCCGCTCATGAATTCAGTCAGGATTAGGCTTTTTTCCTCTTTGTTCTTTTTTTGGCAAATATTTTGAAGCAGTGGCTTGTCAGTTTCTTACTCAGTAAAGTTCCTCGGTGCGGCCACTAGCTGATTATTTTCTGCCTAATCGCTCGCGGGTGTGCTCAGTTCCGATAGATTTGTTCTTGCTGCGCACAAAGCTTGAAACGTAGCTGTTACATTGTAATACTTTGTAGCAAATATATATTACAGCTAGTAACTCGCTTACTCTTGTGGACCGTCACGAAACATTCAGCTTCGACTATTCGTGCGCCATCAGTGTAGCCCGTCATTTATTGTGCATATACAGTGCGCATATATTCAGGTGTGCACCCATTCACTTATTCATGATACGTCGGCGATAGAGTGGGTGTACGTTTTCCTGCCATTTGGGACAGATGTGTATAGATAACGTGCTACCATGCGTGGCTTAGCCGTGTCCGGGGAAAGGGGGATCCTGGGGGTTGAGTCAATGCTGAGTGCTTGGACCTTTATGGCCCCTCGGCGGAGGCAACACACCCCTTCGGCCTCGGCTTCACGTACGCGGCACACCGGACTGACCCATGCGGGAGAAATCGGTAGTTGCCTTTTCCTATCCTCCTCTCCAACCTTCGTCTTTCTCTCTTACTTTTATTCTTTCCTGTCTTCTCCTCTCATCTATATTACTTCCGATCTCCTTGGCAGCGAGGGTTAACCCTGTGTGAGCAGCCTGCCTAGGTTATTTCATATTCGGTTATAGTGATGACATACAGCTGGTGTCCGCAGGGCCTATGTTTACAGGCACTGCAGCGTCCCCTAGTAGAACTCCATGGTGGGTGGATGGCGTTTCTGCCGAAACATGAATATTTGCATGGCTTGTTCTTTTCCCGCGCTTTCTGATCGCCCCCAAAAGAGGGTGGCGAAGAAGTTTTTAAATTTTTTGGCCGCCAAGTTGAGAACTTTCCACGCTACCACGTGGGACACAGTGAGGAAACTGAAAAGACTGTGAGAGTGATCTCACCCTTTATTGTTGCAAAGACTCTGCCAGAGACTATAGGACCAGGTTACAAGGCGAAGAGGATGGCCAGCGGTGACCTCCTCCTGGAACTCCGCGACAAGAAACAGTACGATAAACTACAGAATCTAGCGTCGTTTGGAGACTTTCCTGTGACTGTGACCCCGCACCGCACCATGAAGACTACCCGCGATGTTATTTCTGATGACGACCTGTTGGAGCTCACCGAAGATGAACTTTTGGAAGCATTCAAAGAACAAAATGTTCTGACTGCAAAACGAATCAAGATGAGGCGCGATGGCAAGGAGATGAAGACAAAACATATAATTCTTACTTTTGGTTCTAGTGTGCTACCCGGGACCATTGAAGCCGGATACATTAAATTACGTGTGAGGCCATACGTTCCAAACCCTCTTCGATGATTCAAGTGCCAAAGATTTGGCCACAGTTCGCATAACTGCCGAGGTCGTCAGACTTGTGCGAAATGCAGTGCAACTGAGCATCTCTCTGAATCATGCGAAAACTCTCTCCACTGTGTGAATTGTGATGGGGAGCACGCCGCATACTCGCGGTCGTGCCCATCCTGGAAAAAAATGTCACAGTTTCGCCCTAAGGGCGAAGCAATGAGTGCGATAGCAACACAGCAATGTCATACGAAGTAAGGTGAGCGGCTTTGGTAGCAATATGAATTGTAGTAAACATGAGCTGATTAAGTAAGCAGGTGTGCTGCGGCGTAAGTAGACCGACATGAAGAGAGACTCGATGACCACGAGAAGGCGCTTGTGAAACGGTGGTGTTGATGAGAAGCGCTTCCCGTGGGCAGCACCTGCGAAGGGACACACCTGTAGCGCTGCACTGCCGATCCTGGCAGCGTTACATGTGTAGCGTGCGTTGGAAAATGTGGCCCGACTATTACTAACTGAATGAACAAGCGTGGTGTGAGCGCGCACAAACAAACATGAATAGATCACACTGAATGACTGCAGACAGCGACTGTCAAAACGCTGGCAGCAAGCCCATACGCTGCAGCGGGCGAAGGTACGTGCGGTCTATCGCTGCAGCAGAAACTGAGCGGCGAATGCACAGTGCATAAAGGTCAGACCCGTGTGGAGATAAGAGACTGTGCGGGCGAGCGACGAGCGCGGTTGTTGGCAGAGTAGAAGTGCCCCCCCCCCGCTGGCTTCCCGCTTACTTGCTTGCGCATGGGAGAGATAAGAGACTGTGCGGGCGAGCGACGAGCGCGGTTGTTGGCAGAGTAGAAGTGCCCTCCTCCCCGCTGGCTTCCCGCTTGCTTGCGCGTGGGAGAGATAAGAGACTGTGCGGGCGAGCGACGAGCGCGGTTGTTGGCAGGGCAGAAATGCCCCCCCCCCCCCGCTCCCTCCGGCGCTGGCTTCCCGCTTCCTTGCTTGCGCGTGGGAGATTGAGTGCGTTCGCTCTCCCTGATAGCGCGCGCCCCCGCACGCTGCCGCTCGGGCATACGGCGCACGGCGAAGATTTTATCTATACGGAACTTCACGGCGACGGCGACGGCGACTCCGACGGCAGAAATCCGGTTGAAGTGTCCATATAATTGCTATCGCAATAAAAAGAAAAAGAAATTGTAACAATTAAAGTAAAGGAATATCTAACGTTCAAGGAGGCACGCAGGCGGGTATCCTACCTGCCAAAGAACACCTTTGCCGAAGTGGCGCGTCAGGGGGCAGCGTCGCAACGGCTTCCGGCGGCTGTCCGGCCCACACACAGTGAGCCGGCAGTGGCGCCATCCGACGCCAACTTCAAAAATCAATCATATTTACAGACTCTCAAAGTGTCAAACCCTTTAAAGTCACCCTGTAAACAGAAAAATCCTATAGTCATTGAGCTCTATTACGTACTGTGTAGAGCGTATGTATCTAACCAGCATATCATTATATTCTGGGTGCCTGGCCATAGAAGCATTGAGGGTAATGTGCTAGCTGACCGAATGGCTACTCAATAACATCACACCCTATTAGTCATACAGCCGCAGTTTCTGCAACAGATTTGAAACCTTTCTTGCGTAAGAAACTGCGAAGCCATTGGCAACGTCTGTGGGATGCAGAAACAAATAAGCTTCACTTAATTAAGCCACAGTTAGGTTTCTGGCACTCCGCAACGAGAACGCGGCGAACTGATGTCCTATTCTGTCGTCTCAGAATAGGACACACATTTGGCACCCATAGTTTTTTGCGGACCGGAGATGAACCACCAACCTGCGGTAGATGTGGTGAGAGGCTAAGCGTCCTCCACGTTCTCCTGGAGTGTCGGGATGCCGAAACAGATAGAAAAAAACATTTTCCGTTAGCTTACCGCTATCATGTCCTTCTGCATCCCAATATGTTTCTTGGTAAGGAACCGCTGTTTAACACCAAAGCAGTCCTCAGTTTCTTAAACGACGAGGTCCTGCATGTTATAAGCTCAATAAATTCATAGCGCATCCTCTCTCCAGAGGATGCCGCTGTAATGGTAGTTTTGTAAAAGCACATGCCCCCAGGCCCTTGTGTTTCAAGGGCTCTGTTTAGGTAGTAGTGTTTCTTTACAATTTTATATCTGACATATCTTTTATATCATATCATTCTTTAGCAATGCATCTATTATGTTCATAGTACACGTCACTAGTCATTGCCATTATCTTATTACACGTAGATTTTACGCCCTTTTAGGCCCCATTTTAGGCCCCTTTACAGCCACGTCACATTTACTTCTTTAAATTCATCACTTCGAACTAACACTGGCTTGGCGCTCTTTGGCCGAACCTGGCCCTTGCGCCACTAAACTCCAACAATCATCACTATCATCATCATCATCATCATCATCATCCAATTGCGCGTTGAAGAATTTCACTTAGTAATTTACTTTTGAACTAGACCAGAAGCGTTTCTAGTGGCTCTCACGCACCCGTAGTTTCTCTATATGTGTCTAGGGATTGTTTATGCATGCAGTCCAATTTCGCGTTGAAGAATGTCACTTTGTAATTTACTTTTGAACTAGACCAGAAGCGTTTCTAGTGCACTCACGACATTGTAGTTTCTCCATATATGTCTCGGGATTGTTTATGCATCCATTCCAATTGTGGGTTGAAGAATGTCGCATCGTAATTTACTTTTGAACTAGACCAGAAGTGTTTCAAGTGGCTTTCACGCACCCGTAGTTCCTCTATTGTGTCTAGGGAGTGTTTATACAGTCAGTCTAATTTTGCGCTGAAGAATGTCACTTCGTAATTTACTTTTGAACTAGACCAGAAGCGTTTCTAGTGGCTCTCACGCCACCGTAGTTTCTCTATATATGTCTAGGTATTATCCATGCAGTCAGCCTAATTGCATGTTGAAGAATGTCACCTCATAATTTACTTTTCAACTAGACCAGAAGCGTTTCTAGTGGCTGTCACGCGCACGTAGTTTCTCTATTGTGTCTAGGGATTGTTTTTACAGTCAATCCAATTGCACGTTGAAGAATGTCACTTGGTAATTTACTTTTCAACTAGACCAGATGCGTTTCTAGTGGCACTCACGACATTGTAGTTTTGATATATATTGCCACCTGGTGTTTTGAGCCAGCCAACAATCATCATTGGGTGCCCAGCAAGAACGGAGAAGACGACGAAGTCGAAGATTCCGCGCCAGCTGGAGAACCGTCCCCTTCGTGTCTGGCATTCTTCGTGTCTGGCTGCTGGTACTGTTGCTTGCGCTTGCCTTAGCGCGTGACAAACTGGTGGAGGTGCGGGGTAATCTAATCTATGCACCAAACCCCTCCGAGCAGCAGGAGCTCCAGTCCCGTACCGGTGGTTACGCCTGTACACCGCGCCAGCAGAAGGATCCGTGGACAAGCCCCTGAGTTTGGACTCCTCCCAGAGACAATGGCAGCTCCGACCACCCCAACCGGTATGGAAGGCACTACGCCGATTCATTGTACGCTACTCAATCCTCGAACACCGAATCCCTTCCACGGTGCCATGCATCAGGATGTTGAAGATTGGCTGGTGCACTATGAACGTGTTGCCGCGTTCAACAAGTGGGACGATGCAGACAAACTGAAAAACGAATATTTCAGCCTTAACGATGGCGCACGTGTTTGGTATGAGAACCGTGCAGATACCCTAACTTCATGGGAAGAATTCAAACGCCGTCTTTTTGAGACGTATGCGAGCCCTGATCGCCGAGAACGAGCTGAGCGTGATCTCCAGTCCCGTATTCAAATGCCGAACGAAGGTGTCGCAATGTATGTCGAGGACATGACGCGTCTCTTTCGACGAGCCGACCCCAACATGTCAGAAGAAAGAAGGTGCGGTACCTGATGCGCGGAGTGAAAGAGCAGCTGTTCGGTGGTCTCGTACGCAGTCCTCCCAAGACTGTGTCAGAATTTCTTTCCGAGGCCGTCACCATGGAACAGACTCTTCGGCAGCGGGCACCATCATACGAACGCCAAGTGAACGCTGCCTCACCTACGGACTTCTTCGGAGCTCTCGGGGGCCACGTCGATTTCTTCCGAGAGCTCATCCGTTCCTTAATCCGCGAAGAACTCCAGAAACTGTCGGTACCTTCACAGCCGACGCTCAGCTCTTTGTCCAGCGTTGTCCGTGACGAAGTCCAGCATGCGCTAAGAGAACCACCCTTCAACACGGAAGCTCAACCGGTAAGAACTAAGAGCCCCCGTATGTCATATTCGCAAGCTTTGCGGCAACCTGCACCACCTTCCTCCCCGTTTCGCACCGCGTCCCCGGCCATACTACAGCCCGACCAAGCGGCCTCGTATTACCACGACAACCGACAGGAGGCCCCAAGAAAATCAGACGTGTGGCGGGCACCTGATCGCCGTCCCCTTTGCTTTCACTGTGGCGAAGCTGGGCATGTCTAGCGACAGTGCTCATATCGAGAGCTCGGACTACGCGGATTCCCAGCAAACTCGCCGCGACCTAGGTTCGGACAGCGTCCTCCTGCAATTGAAGAATACGTTGCCCAGCAGCGCGGATCCTCATCAGCTCGACACCAGTCACGCTCCCCTTCGCCGCGGCGGTTTTCTCCGACTCGCCGTACATATTCGAGCGTGGTGCAGGGTCGGTCGCCCAGCCCGCGCCGGGAAAACTAACCACAGCGGCCTTCGGGGGCGAGGCCGCTCAGTCTGGACGTGGTCAAGGACCCCTGCTGACGCGTACGCGGATCGACGATACATCGACGACGACAGTACCTGCTGATTACGGAAGAAAAATTTCCTTGGACATTCCTGTATTGCTCGACGGTCGTGAATTGACTGCTTTAGTGGACACTGGAGCGGATTATTCAATAATCAGCGAAAAACTGGCCACCCTTCTAAAGAAAGTGACGACGCCTTGGAATCGAACGCCAGTTCGTACAGCTGGCGGGCACATTGTCACACCACTCGGCATGTGCACGGCACGAATAGAGATTCACGGCTCTACGTTTGTTGCCAGCTTGAGCATTCTCCCTCAGTGTTCTCGAGACCTAATCATCGGCATGGACTTTCTCAGGGAGCACGGAGCTATCATCGACATTCGCCAACGCCTCGTCACTTTCTCGACAAAGAGCGCCGCAGCGACGACCAACACCATCCACCCTCAAGCACCTCTTCGTGTTACCGACGACGCTGTCACGTTACCACCGCGTGCAAGTGTCGTCGTTCAAGTGGCATGTGACAGGCTCTTACACGGTGAAGCGGTCGCAGAAAGCAATCACTCGCTCCTGCTTTCTCAAGGTGTTTGCGTAGCAAGAAGCCTTATTGATCTTCATGATGGCCACTCTGACGTTCTTGTCACGAACTTCAGCTACGAACACCGCCACCTTTTCCCCGGTACTGTCATCGCCTACGCCGACCCAATCGCCGATGTCACTGAATGTTTTGTTTCCGAGGCAATTGGCACTGCTGAAGCACCTTTACGCAACGTCGACATTAGTCCAACGCTTCCTGAAAACAACATACAACCCTTGCGCGAGCTGTTACTCGAGTTTCACTCTTGCTTTGCACGGTCGTCGAAGATACGTCAAACGGCGATTATGAAACACCGTAACATCACCTACGACGACGCGCACCCCATACGGCAACAGCCTTATCCTGTTTCCCCAACAGAACGACATGCCATTCAAGCGCAGGTGAAGGAAATGCTTCAAGACGGCGTAATACAGCCTTCATGCAGCCCCTCGTCATCGCCAGTCGTGCTTGTTAAAAGAGAGATGGCACGCTTCGGCTAAACAACGTCACAAAGAAAGACGTATACCCGTTGCCTCGTGTCGACGATTCTCTGGACAGGCTGAGGCGCGCGAAGTATTTCTCCTCTATCGATCTGAAAAGTGGCTACTGGCAAATTGAAGTAGATGAGCGGGACCGCGAGAAAACTGCCTTTGTTACTCCGGACGGCCTTTACGAATTTCGAGTACTCCCTTTCGGCCTCTGTTCCGCTCCAGCCACATTCCAGCGAATGATGGATACCGTTCTCGCTGACCTCAAATGGAAAAGCTGCCTCGTCTATCTCGATGATGTCGTTGTCTTTTCGGAATTTTTTGACGAGCACCTTCGACGCCTTCGGAATGTACTCGAAGCCATTCCATCGGCTGACCTTACCCTCAAGCCAGAGAAATGCCATTTTGGTTACGAGGAACTGAAGTTTCTCGGACACGTCGTGAGCGCGGCAGGTGTTCGGCCCGATCCCGAGAAGACTGCTGCCGTAGCTGCTTTTCCAGCTCCAACAGACAAGAAAAGTGTCAGACGATTTTTGGGCTTGTGCACATATTATCGCATATTATCGACGCTTCATTGAAAATTTTTCGAAGATTGCAGAGCCGCTATTTCGTCTTACGCGTGACGACAGTGCCATTCCTCTGGACTGATGAACAACAGACCGCCTTTGCCGAGCTACAACGTCGATTGTCTTCACCTCCCGTGCTTGGTCATTTCGATGAGGAGGCCGACACAGAAGTATGCCCTGACGCCAGCAATATCGGTCTCGGAGCTATCCTGGTGCAAAGGCAAGACGGGACTGAACGAGTTA
Organism: Dermacentor silvarum; assembly: GCF_013339745.2. Classification (NCBI taxonomy): domain Eukaryota; kingdom Metazoa; phylum Arthropoda; class Arachnida; order Ixodida; family Ixodidae; genus Dermacentor; species Dermacentor silvarum. The sequence goes on from NC_051159.1 coordinate 200,627, forward strand.
TAGCCTACGCGAGCCGCACTCTGTCACGCGCCGAGTCCAATTATTCCACCACAGAGAAGGAGTGCCTCGCGGTCATTTGGGCTACTACAAAGTTTAGGCCGTATCTCTACGGGCGGCCATTTAAAGTTGTGACCGATCATCACGCTTTATGCTGGTTGGCCAACCTTCGAGACCCTTCTGGACGATTAGCACGTTGGAGTCTACGACTCCAGGAATTTAACATCACCATCGTATACAAGTCAGGCAGAAAACATGAAGATGCTGACACGCTATCACGAGCACCTGTTGAATCTGAGAATCCTGACGAGGAAGATGACAGCGCCTTCCTGGGAGCCCTCAGCGGGCCGGATCTGCTCGCTAACAGCGATCAGGCACTGAGTTAAGGCCCATCATCGATCACTTAGAAGGCGGCATCGCGTCCATTCCTCGCTCGATTTCGCGACGGTTGTCGTCGTTTTGCCTACGAGAGGGCATCTTATACAAAGGAAACACGCGCTATCACGGAGAGCGAACGCACTCAATCTCCCACGCGCAAGCAAGGAAGCGGGAAGCCAGCGCCGGAGGGAGCGGGGGGGGGCACTTCTGCCCTGCCAACAACCGCGCTCGTCGCTCGCCCGCACAGTCTCTTATCTCTCCCATGCGCAAGCAAGTAAGCGGGAAGCCAGCGGGGGGGGGGGGGGGGGGCACTTCTACTCTGCCAACAACCGCGCTCGTCGCTCGCCCGCACAGTCTCTTATCTCCACACGGGTCTGACCTTTATGCACTGTGCATTCGCCGCTCAGTTTCTGCTGCAGCGATAGACCGCACGTACCTTCGCCCGCTGCAGCGTATGGGCTTGCTGCCAGCGTTTTGACAGTCGCTGTCTGCAGTCATTCAGTGTGATCTATTCATGTTTGTTTGTGCGCGCTCACACCACGCTTGTTCATTCAGTTAGTAATAGTCGGGCCACATTTTCCAACGCACGCTACACATGTAACGCTGCCAGGATCGGCAGTGCAGCGCTACAGGTGTCCCTTCGCACGCGCTGCCCACGGGAAGCGCTTCTCATCAACACCACCGTTTCACAAGCGCCTTCTCGTGGTCATCGAGTCTCTCTTCATGTCGGTCTACTTACGCCGCAGCACACCTGCTTACTTAATCAGCTCATGTTTACTACAATTCATATTGCTACCAAAGCCGCTCACCTTACTTCGTATGACATTGCTGTGTTGCTATCGCATTCATTGCTTCGCCCTTAGGGCGAAACTGTGACATTTTTTTCCAGGATGGGCACGACCGCGAGTATGCGGCGTGCTCCCCATCACAATTCACACAGTGGAGAGAGTTTTCGCATGATTCAGAGAGATGCTCAGTTGCACAGCATTTCGCACAAGTCTGACGACCTCGGCAGTTATGCGAACTGTGGCCAAATCTTTGGCACTTGAATCATCGAAGAGGGTTTGGAACGTATGGCCTGACACGTAATTTAATGTATCCGGCTTCAATGGTCTCGGGTAGCACACTAGAACCAAAAGTAAGAATTATATGTTTTGTCTTCATCTCCTTGCCATCGCGCCTCATCTTGATTCGTTTTGCAGTCAGAACATTTTGTTCTTTGAATCCTTCCAAAAGTTCATCTTCGGTGAGCTCCAACAGGTCGTCATCAGAAATAACACCGCGGCTAGTCTTCATGGTGCGGTGCGGGGTCACAGTCACAGGAAAGTCTGCAAACGACGCTACATTCTGTAATTTATCATACTGTTTCTTGTCGCGGAGTTCCAGGAGGAGGTCACCGCTGGCCATCCTCTTCGCCTTGTAACCTGGTCCTATAGTCTCTGTCAGCAATAAAGGGCAACAATAAAGGGTGAGATCACTCTCACAGTCTTTTCAGTTTTCTCACTGTGTCCCACGTGGTAGCGTGGAAAGTTCTCAACTTGGCGGCCAAAAAATTTAAAAACTTCTTCACCACCCTCTTTTGGGGGCGATCAGAAAGCGCGGGAAAAGAACAAGCCATGCAAATATTCATGTTTCGGCAAAAACGCCATCCACCCACCATGGAGTTCTACTAGGGGACGCTGCAGTGCCTGTAAACATAGGCCCTGCGGACACCAGCTGTACGTCATCACTATAACCGAATATGAAATAACCTAGGCAGGCTGCTCACACAGGGTTAACCCTCGCTGCCAAGGAGATCGGAAGTAATATAGAAGAGAGGAGAAGACAGGAAAGAATAAAAGTAAGAAAGAAAGACGAAGGTTGGAGAGGAGGATAGGAAAAGGCAACTACCGATTTCTCCCGCATGGGTCAGTCCGGTGTGCCGCGTACGTGAAGCCGAGGCCGAAGGGGTGTGTTGCCTCCGCTGAGGGGCCATAAAGGTCCAAGCACTCAGCATCGACTCAACCCCCAGGATCCCCCTTTCCCCGGACACGGCTAAGCCACGCATGGTAGCACGTTATCTATACACATCTGTCCCAAATGGCAGGAAAACGTACGCCCACTCTATCGCCGACGTATCATGATTAAGTGAATGGGTGCACACCTGAATATATGCGCACTGTATATGCACAATAAATGACGGGCTACACTGATGGCGCACGAATAGTCGAAGCTGAATGTTTCGTGACGGTCCACAAGAGTAAGCGAGTTACTAGCTGTAATATATATTTGCTACAAAGTATTACAATGTAACAGCTACGTTTCAAGCTTTGTGCGCAGCAAGAACAAATCTATCGGAACTGAGCACACCCGCGAGCGATTAGGCAGAAAATAATCAGCTAGTGGCCGCACCGAGGAACGTGACTGAGTAAGAAACTGACAAGCCACTGCTTCAAAATATTTGCCAAAGAAAGAACAAAGAGGAAAACAGCCTAATCCTGACTGAATTCATGAGCGGAATCATTGGATAGCTTAGAATACATATTTAGACCCGCTTTTAGAAGAAGCACCATATACGCTGCTTGCGCTTTTTGGGCATAGCGCCGATGTTGTTTACATTACGCGTATAGGCCTAGTGCGTCCGTCGAGTTCGACCGGCGGTGAACGAGCCCAGCTGAGATACTCTACTGAAGGAAATGAAATTTCAGTTACGTTTTGCGCTGCTGTTATTTGAAATAGGGCACTCCTGACTTCATGTGGTGTGGCGTAAATGAACCGTGTGGAACTTCAGGTGGTGAACCGCGGCGTGTTTCGTTTGTGAAATATATGGTCTCGGGTGACTCGGGTTTAACGCGCGAGCTCTGTGCTGTTTCCAGCGGCAAAGTTAGCTTGCGAAAGCGAAAGACACTAGTACCCAAACAATGGGAAAAACGTGTACGTCTTCAGCCATGCCGTCCGTTTAGCTGAGAGTGCACTCTTCGATTCGGCGTGTGAAATCTAGTTCAGTACAAAATCACAGTACTCCTTCACTCATTTCTTTTAAGTGCAGGTGTCTTATGGACTAGTTAGGGATAAATAGCTCGTGCAGCACTCAAGAACGCTAACACACTGAAGAAAACGTGACACGGCACTGTCATATTTGAGTGTTTGTGTTCTTGTACTTGAGCACTTGAAAAAAATGTGTACTGACTGCTTTGCGCAGTCGCTATGCTTAGGTTGCCCAAATCTCTTCAGCTTGTGCTAAAATGCATCTCACTGTGAGACTATAAACTGTAGCCAGGAAAAAGATTAATTACCTCAAAACCAAGTTCCTAATACATATTCGCAGAATGTGTTTAACTAGTTAACACTTGCACTGCAACATTATGCAGCATATGCAGTTGAAATAAATACATTTTGTAAAGTTGCACGCCTGGGCCCACAATAACAAACTTTGTATTAGCACTGAAAAAAGTGCTGCCATGCATATCAGCCACACCAAAACCGCTGTGCACCCAACCTACTTCCTCGGTGGCACCCCGATGAAGCACGTTCAGGCCCAACCTGTGCATGCAGTCCAATTTCGCGTTGAAGAATGTCACTTCGTAATTTACTTTTGAACTGAACCAGAAGCGTTTCTAGTCGCTCTCACGCAACCGTAGTTTCTCTATATGTGTCTAGGGATTATTCATGCCCAATTCCACGTTGAAGAATGTCACTGCGTAATTTACTTTTCAACTAGACCAGAAGCGTTTCTAGTGGGTCTCATCCAACCGTAGTTTCTCTATATGTGTCTAGGGATTATTCATGTAGTCAGCCCAATTGCACGTTGAAGAATGTCACTTCGTAATTTACTTTTCAACTACACCAGAAGCGTTTATAGTGGCTGTCACGCACACGTAGTTTCTTTATTGTGTCTAGGGATTGTTTATACAGTCTGTCCAATTCCACGTTGAAGAATGTCACTTCGTAATTTACTTTTGAACTAGGCTAGAAGAGATTCTAGTGGCTCTCACGCAACCGTAGTTTCTCTATATGTGTCTAGGGATTGTTTATGCTGTCACTGCAATTGCGCTTTGAAGAATGCCACTTCGTAATTTACTTTTGAACTTGACCAGAAGCGTTTCTAGTGGCTCTCACGCAACCGTATTTTCTCTATATGTGTCTAGGGATTCTTTATGCAGTCAGTCTAATTTGGCGTTGAAGAATGTCACATCGTGATTTACTTTTGAACTAGAGCATAAGTGTTTGAAGTGGCTTTCATGCACCCGTAGTTTCTCTATTGTGTCTAGAAGCGTTTGTAGTGGCTCTCACGCAATTGTAGTTTCTCTATATGTGTCTAGGGATTGTTTATGCATGCATTCCAATTGCGCGTTGAATAATTTCACTTCGTAATTTACTTTTAAACTAGACAAGAAGCGTTTCTACTGGGTCTAATCCAACCGTAGTTTTTCTATATATCTATGGATTGTTTATGCAGTCAGTCCAACTGCACGTTTAAGAATGTCACCTCTTAATTTACTCTTGAATTATACCAGAAGCGTTTCTAGTGGCTGTCACGCACCCGTAGTTTCTCTATTGTGTCTAGGGATTGTTGATACAGTCAGTCCAATTTCGCGTTTAAGAATGTAACTTCGTAATTTACTTTTGAACTAGACCAGAAGCGTTTCTAGTGGCTCTCACGCAACCGTAGTTTCTCTATATGTGTGTAGGGATTCTTTATGCAGTCAGTCCAATTTGGCGTTGAAGAATGTCACATCGTGATTTACTTTTCAACTAGACCAGAAGCGCTTCTAGTGGCTCTCATGCAACCATAGTTTCTCTATATGTGTCTAGGGATTCTTTATGCAGTCACTCCAATTTGGCGTTGAAAAATGTCACATCGTGATTTACTTTTGAACTAGAGCAGAAGTGTTTGAAGTGGCTTTCAGGCACCCGTAGTTTCTCTATTGTGTCTTGAAGCGTTTGTAGTGGCTTTCACGCAATTGTAGTTTATCTATATGTGTCTAGGGACTGTTTATGCATGCAGTCCAATTGCGCGTTGAATAATTCACTTTTGAACTAGACCAGAAGCATTTCTAGTGGCTCTCACGCACCCGTAGTTTCTCTATATGTGTCTAGGGATTGTTTATGCAGTCAATGCAATTGCGCTTTGAAGAATGCCACTTCGTAATTTACCTTTGAACTAGACCAGAAGCGTTTCTAGTGGCTCTCACGCAACCGTATTTTCTCTTTATTGGTCTAGGGATTGTCACGCAGTCAATGTAATTGCGCTTTGAAGAATGCCACTTCGTAATTTACTTTTGAACTAGACCAGAAGCGTTTCTAGTAGCTGTCAAGCCCCCGTAGTTTCTCTATTGTGTCTAGGGATTGTTTATACAGTCAGTCCAATTTCGCATTTCAGAATGTCACTTCGTAATTTACTCTTGAACTAGACCAGAAGCGTTTCTTGTCGCTGTCACGCACCCGTAGTTTCTCTATTGTCTACGGATTGTTTATACAGTCAGTCCAATTTCGCGTTGAAGAATGTCGCTTCGTAAATTACTTTTGAACTAGACCAGAAGCGTTTCCAGTAGCTGTCACGCACCCGTATTTTCTCTATTGTGTCTATGGGTTGTTTATGCAGTCAGTCCATTTGCGCGTTGAACAATTTCACTTCGTAATTTAATTTTGAACAATACGAGAAGCGTTTCTAGTGGTTGTATGCACGCGTAGTTTCTCTGTTGTGTCTAGGGATTGCTTATACAGTCAGTCCAATTTAGCGTTGAAGAATGTCACTTCGTAATTTACTTTTCAACTAGACCTGAAGGTTTCTAGTGGCTCTCACGCACCCGTAGTTTCACTATTGTGCCTAAAGATTGTTTAATGACACGTATACATGTTTATCTTTCCCCGGTGGCCGCTTTCCACCGGCTAACAAATGTTAAACGTTATCGCTCAGCGCAGGACGCGCCTGTATCGGAAGTTTCTAGAACGTTACGATGCTTCTTTCCATTGCCTGTTTTCACCGACGCTTCTGTTATCTGATTGTATGACTGAGGCGAATTGTCTAGAACTTTTGGAAGACACGCGGGCATCAGGGATTAATCTAGAACCTTCGATGACTCAGGTATAAAAGCCGGCGCGTTTCGCCGCTGATCAGATTTTCGACGATCGCCGACTGTGTTCGCCGCTATCGTTGTGCTATGAGTGTACCTTGATTTTGTGGGCACAGGTTCGCCCAATAAACAACCAGTTACGTCGTACACAGTTTTACAACTGTTTTCTTCAGCGTCACTACTACGTGACATCTGGTGGAGGTGCTAATGCGTTCATGCAGCGAACGCCCCCGCAAAGCCGCGATCCAAGCCCGAAACTGGAGGACAACGCCAACGTCACCAAGGACCAGCGAGCTAGCGGTAGGCAGCGAGGACTTCTGCCGGAGTACGGACTTCTTCCCGAGAAGACCACAGCGATCAAGGCCAAGTCAACGACCTCAATGGCAGCCCCAGCGTCCCCCATCCTGCTGCAACAACCTCGGGAGCCCCCGACCTTCCGTGGATCATCGGCTGAAGACCCTGAAACCTGGCTGGAGACATACGAGCGGACCGCAACGTTCAACAAATGGAGCGACGACGACAAGCTACGCCATGTCTATTTTTCGTTGGATGACGCTGCTCGGACGTGGTTTGAGAACAGAGAGACCACCCTGGTTACGTGGGACCTTTTTCGTGAAAACTTCGTGAGGACCTTCACGAGTGTCGTACGAAAGGAGAGGGCAGAGGTTCTCTTAGAAACCAGAGTGCAGTTGCCGAACGAGAACATCGCGATCTTCACGGAGGAGATGACTCGCCTCTTCCGCCATGCCGACCCCGACATGTCTGAAGAAAAGAAGGTTCGGTTCTTGATGCGGGGTGTCAAAGACCAACTATTCGCCGGATTGATGCGCAACCCGCCCAAGACTGTCGCCGAATTTCTTTCCGAGGCTACAACGATCGAGAAGACGCTTGAAATGCGCGTCAGGCAATACAACCGCCGTGCCCTTGACCAACTACGCCGACGCTCAAGTGCTGGGCGCCGACGACCTGCGCGAGACCATCACAGCGGTCGTTCGCGAGGAGCTGCATAAGCTCTTTCCCATGTCGCAGCCTCACGTGGCATCTATCGCCGACGTCGTCAAAGACGAAGTTCAGCGCTCACTTGGAGTTCCCGATGTGCAGCCACAATCGCCGCAACCCCAGCCGGAAGCACTGACCTACGCCGCCGTCGCCCGTGGTCAAGTCCCCCCTCCGCGCTCGCGCCAGGGCCCCGTAACGCCGCAGTTCCGTCGTCCACCGCCGCCGCCGCCAGCACGCCCGCCCGTCGCCCAGCGCAGCTACCAGAGGAAGACGGACATTTGGCGCGCCCCCGACCACCGCCCGCTCTGCCATCACTGCGGGGAAGCCGGCCATGTCTACCGCCGATGTCCATACCGCGAAATAGGCCTACGAGGGTTCCCCGTCAACGCGCCGCGTCCCGATCGAGGTGAACGACCGCGCGACATCGCCGACTACCTCGCCGGAGCCCAGTGGCAACCACGACGATCCTCACGCTCGCCGTCACCAGGCCGCTACATCTCGCCGCATCGCCGTCAGTACAACGGTCCCACCAGGGGCCGATCTCCCAGCCCTTACCCGGGAAACTAAAGGCGGCAACCGATGGAGGTGTGGTTGCTGTACGACGCAATGCCGAAGATCCTCCGACGCCGCCGACGACGACGACGCGCGATTCATCACGACGAGATATCAGCACGCCGCCTAGCAACAGCCTTGACAGCACTTCGCCGCCGAAAGAAGACCTTCCGACGCGACGTAGCAGCAGCAGAGCAAGCCGACGCAGCCGTGATCCAACGCCACGAATTAACCGCAACGCCAGACGCCGGTCTACCGATCTAGACGTGCTCATCGATGGCCATAACGTCACCGCTCTCGTCGACACTGGAGCCGACTATTCCGTCTTCAGTGGCCCGTTCGCCGCCAAGTTGAAGAAGGTGAAAACAGCCTGGCAAGGACCCGATATCCGGACAGCGGGAGGCCACCGAATAACGCCGACTGGAATCTGCACAGCGCGAGTCACGGTAAACAACAGCACTTACCCGGCGAGCTTCGTAATCCTGCAGCACTGCTCCAGGGATGTCATCCTAGGCATGGACTTTCTAAATCAACACGGTGCACTCATCGACTTAAGGTCCAAGTCGATAACGCTTTCAACGCACAACGCGATACCACCGGATACAAGCATAAGTTACCATGCCTTGAATGTGCTTGAAGAACAAGTCACCGTTCCGCCTCGCTCCAGCGTAATGATTTCCGTCGGTACCGAAGTGCCTGCAGACATGGAGGGCGTCATCGAGGGCGATCATCACTTACTGCTCGACCGTGAAATTTGCGTCGCTAGAGGCATAGCTGAGCTACGTGCAGGGAAAGCAAGGGTGATGCTCACGAACTTCAGCCCCGAATACAAGCACATTAACAAAGGCACCACGGTCGCCTACATCGACGAAATAGTACAAGCCAGCAGTGCGTTCGCCTTCACGGATTCCAGTGCACCTGCAACGACGACTATAGTACCCGAACCAACTTTCGACGTCAATCAGAACCTTCCCAGGCACAAGAAAGAACAACTAAAGGCTCTGCTCCTGCAATACGAGGACTGCTTCTCGTCGTCGTCAAAAGTTCGACAAACCCCTGTCGCCAAGCACCGCATCATAACCGACGAAAATGTCCGGCCACTCCGTCAGAGCCCGTACCGAGTTTCGGTGCGCGAACGCGAGGCCATAAGGCAACAAGTCGACGAAATGCTACGCGATGACATCATGCAGCCGTCCAAGAGTCCGTGGTTGTCCCCCGTGGTGTTAGTGAAGAAGGATGGAACCCTACGTTTCTGCGTCGATTATCGTCGCCTCAACAAAATCACGAAGAAGGACGTATACCCCCTCCCACGGATTGACGACGCCTTGGATCGACTCTACAACGCAAAGTATTTTTCGTCGATGGACCTCAAAACCGGCTACTCGCAAATCGAAGTCGACGAGAGGGACCGGGAGAAGACTGCGTTTATAACACCAGACGGACTGTTCGAGTTCAAGGTCATGCCGTTTGGTCTTTGCTCGGCGCCTGCCACTTTCCAACGAGTCATGGATACAGTACTGGCAGGCTTGAAGTGGCAGACTTGCCTCGTCTACTTGGACGACGTCGTTGTGTTTGCCTCAAGCTTCGAGGAACACCTCCGGCGCCTTGAAACAGTTCTTCAAGCAATCAAGACCTCCGGACTCACGTTGAAGCCAGAAAAGTGCCACTTCGCATATGAGGAGCTCTTGTTTTTGGGCCACGTCATCAACAAGTCAGGAGTGCGCCCCGACCCTCAGAAAACTGCGGCCATCTCCAACTTTCCTCCGCCCGCTGACAAGAAGGCAGTGCGTAGATTTCTTGGACAGTGCGCCTATTACAGGCGCTTCTTCAACATTTTTTCACGGATCGCTGAGCCACTGACGTATCTCACGAAGGCCGACGTCGAGTTCAAGTGGGAGACGCCGCAAGTCGAAGCATTTGAAGAACGCCTGCAATCGCCGCCAATACTTGCGCATTTCGACGAAAATGCCGTTACCGAAGTCCACACCTACGCAAGCAGCATAGGACTCGGCGCCGTGCTTGTGCAGAGGACTGACGGACTAGAAAGGGTTGTAAGTTACGCTAGCCGGTCGCTATCGAAGGCGGAAGCAAATTATTCCACAACAGAAAAGGAGTGCCTCGCCATCATCTGGGCTACATCAAAGTTTCGCCCCTACCTCTATGGCAGGCCCTTTAAAGTTGTAAGCGACCACCACGCCTTGTGTTGGCTAGCCAACTTGAAGGATCTGTAAGGAAGAAGAAGTACGCCGTGCAGAGCTCCGCAGCCGGATTGCCAGCGCTACTGAAGTGGGGCTCGGGCTCGACGCTGTTCCTGGTGCGCCTGGCTAAGCCTACGCAGTTGTGTCTTCCTGTCGGCGTCCTTCGTGTCGTCCACAGCCGTGCCAGACTTCTTTGTCATATTTGGTGGAGGTTTGCTGGGTCTTCTGTCATCCTGGAATTGCGCAGCCGGATTCTCCCTGCTACCATGACCTCCGCAAGCTCCACGAGCTTACCACCAGCTGCTCCCCAGTCCTCCGTATGCCCTGGCACACTCCGTCCGCGGGACCCTCCCATCTTTAGCGGCAGTGATAACAATGACGTTGATGACTGGCTGTCATCATACGAACGCGTGAGTCGCAGCAACAAATGGGATGACATCACGAAATTGACCACCGTCCCATTTTACCTCACCGGAATTGCCCACTTGTGGTTTCGAAACCATTATTGGTTACGACCATTCATTGTCTTACGCTCCAGACCGCGATTTACCCCTTCCCCGCCCAAGCCATCGCCCAGTTTCTGACCGCCGTTCTCCTTCTCCTCGTCGTCGCTCGCTCTCCCCGATGCGTCGACGTCCCTATACCGCTGACACGGAAAACTAAGTGGCGCAGTTCCCGAGGCAAGAACTGCGTCATCGTCGCAACGTTCAAGCCCTCTTCTTTCGCCGCCCAACGTTATTGATGTCGCTGTTGAAGATGCCATTCGGCCTTTGAAACGCACCCGCCACTTTTGAGCGGATGATGGATACTATTCTTCGAGGCCTCAAATGGAACACGTGCTTGTGTTATTTGGATGATGTAGTAGTGTTTGCACCAGATTTTCCTACTCACCTTCATCGCTTGGAGCAGGTTTTACGCTGTCTCAGTGACGCTGGCCTCCAACTCAACCTGAAAAAATGTCACTTTGGGGCACGAAAGCTGACAATTCTCGGACATGTCGTATCGAAGGATGGCGTTCTCCCCGATGCCACAAAGCTCCGTGCTGTTAAAGAATTCCCAAGGCCAACGACTCTAAAAGACTTGCGTAGTTTCATTGGCCTCTGCTCGTACTTCCACCGCTTCATTCGAAATTTCGCTTCGATTATGGCACCGCTGACAGAGCTTCTTCGGGGAGACCCCAATCTTTCCGCATGGTCACTGCCTTGCGACGAGGCCTTCGCGACGCTACGGCGCCTGCTTACAACACCACCGATACTGCGCCATTTCGATCCCACTGCTCCCCCGGAAATCCATACGGATGCTAGCGGCGTTGGTCTTGGCGCTGTGCTCGCCCAGCGAAAGCCCGGCTACCAGGAATATGTTGTTGCTTACGCGAGCCGCACTCTCACCAAAGCTGAGGCGAATTATTCAGTCACTGAAAAAGAATGCCTCGCGATCATCTGGGCCATTACAAAGTTTCGCCCATACCTGTACGGCCGGTCCTTCGATGTCGTTACCAATCACCACGCACTTTGCTGGTTGTCGTCCCTCAAGGATCCCTGCGGCCGCCTTGCCCGGTGGGCACTGAGGCTCCAAGAGTACGACATCCGTGTTGTCTACCGCTCCGGCAAGAAGCACGCCGATGCCGATGCTCTTTCGCGCTCGCCTGTCCACGCCGAAATTGTCAGTGTCTCCGTTCTAGATGACCCAGTTCCCCCATTCGCTTCTGTCGACATGGCTTTGGAGCAGCGCAAGGACTCCTGGATTTCATCTTTGATAGATTACATCTCTGATTCACCTGCACGCCCACCATCCCGAGCACTCCGCCGACAAGCTTCGCACTTCGCCATCCGCGACGGAATCGTCTATCGCCGTAACTACAGTTCCGACGGCCGCAAATGGCTGCTTGTCATACCCCGGCAGCTCCGCACTGGTGTATGCGCTGCTTTCCGCGCCGACCCTCAGTGTGCACACGCTGGTCTCTTCAAGACCTACACCAGACTACGTCATAGGTTTTATTGGCGCGATATGTACACATTTGTGCAAAAGTACATTCGCTCTTGCACTGAATGTCAACGCCGCAAGCCTGATCCTTGCCGCTCTTCTCGACCAATGCAACCTTTACCGTACCCTTCGCGACCCTTTGACCGCGTTGGAATAGACCTATACGGGCCTCTGCCATACACAGCTGCTGGCAATCGCTGGGTCATTGTAGCCATAGACCACCTCACGAGGTATGCAGAAACGGCCGCTCTACCAGCCGCGACAGCTCGTGACGTTGCCTCCTTCCTGCTTCAACGCTTCGTTCTCCGTCACGGCGCCCCCCGCGAACTCCTGATGGACCGAGGTCGCGTCTTTCTCGCCGATGTCATTCAAGAACTTCTCACTGAATGCCGCATTATTCATCGCTGTACCACCGCATATCACCCGCAAACAAATGGATTGACAGAGCGGTTTAACCGAACTCTTGGCGACATGCTTTCGATGTATGTCGCCTCCAACCACACAAACTGGGACCTCATCCTTCCCTATGTCACGTACGCCTACAATACGGCACCACAGGCAACGACGGGCTTTTCTCCCTTTTTTCTTCTATACGGCCGAGAACCGTCATTTCCGATTGACACTATTCTTCCTTACCGTCCCGACTTATCAGAGGGTACACCGGTTTCCGAAGCCGCCCGGTATGCAGAAGAATGTCGGCAACTAGCTCGCTCTCTAACAACGCAAGAACAAGCGCTACAGAAATTTCGTCATGACGACGGGCGCCCCCACAACCAGTTTTCGCCTGACGCTCTCGTTTGGTTATGGGTGCCTCCTACTTCGACACCAGGTGTCTCCTCCAAGTTTGTATCCCGATACCATGGACCCTACCGGGTTCTACAGCAAACTTCTCCGGTGAACTACGTCATCGAACCTCTGACGCCCCCTACGGACCTGCGTCGCCGGAGCCGCGAAAGTGTCCATGTCGATCGGCTCAAGCCGTATCACGAGCCCTTCGTCCTTACGACGCCTTAGGCCTCCTATGCGGCTCCGTCTTCAGCGAGGAGGGAAGATGTAAGGAAGAAGAAGTACGCCGTGCAGAGCTCCGCAGCCGGATTGCCAGCGCTACTGAAGTGGGGCTCGGGCTCGACGCTGTTGCTGGTGCGCCTGGCTAAGCCTACGCAGTTGTGTCTTCCTGTCGGCGTCCTTCGTGTCGTCCACAGCCGTGCCAGACTTCTTTGTCATAGATCCTTCAGGTCGCCTCGCACGATGGAGCCTGAGACTTCAAGCATTCGACATCACCGTCGTTTACAAATCCGGGCGAAAGCACGCTGACGCTGATTGTTTGTCTCGCGCCCCCGTCGAACCGCCGCCACAAGACGACAGGATGACGACACTTTCTTGGGACCCATCAGTGCCGACGAATTCGCCGAACAACAGCGAGCCGACCCGGAACAAAGGAGCTTTGTAGACTACCTGGAAGGCAAGACCGTCATTGTGCCGAAGGCGTTCAGGCGAGGATTGGCGTCGTTCTTCTTGCAAAACGACATTCTCCTAAAGAAGAACTTCTCGCCTCTCCGAGCCAACTACCTCCTCGTGGTACCCTCAGCATTGCGTCCAGAGGTTCTGCAAGCTCTCCATGACGACCCAACGGCTGGACATCTCAGTTTTTCCCGCACTCTCGCGAGGATACAAGAAAAATACTACTGGCCTCGCCTCTCTGCTGACGTCGCCCATTACGTAAGGACATGCCGAAACTGTCAGCGACGCAAAACACCGCCGACAAGGCCAGCCGGGCTTCTACAGCCGATCGAGCCACCTCGGCGACCGTTCCAGCAGATCGGGATGGACTTACTGGGGCCTTTTCCGACGTCGACGTCCGGGAATAAATGGATCATCGTAGCTACGGACTACCTCACCCGCTACGCCGAAACAAAAGCCTTGCCCAAAGGCAGTGCCGACGAGGTAGCCCGATTCTTCGTTGAGAACATCCTCCTGCGTCACGGTGCCCCGGAAGTCCTCATCACCGACAGAGGTACGGCCTTCACGGCTGAACTAACTCAAGCCATCCTGCGATACAGCCAGACAAGCCATCGCCGCACCACCGCCTACCACCCGCAGACGAATGGCCTCACCGAGCGCCTAAATAAGACCATCGCCAACATGCTGGCAATGTACGTCGACGTCGAACACAAGACGTGGGATGCCATCCTTCCGTACGTGACCTTCGCATATAACACGGCCGTGCAAGAAACGACGCACATGGCGCCGTTCAACCTGGTCTACGGAAGGAACCCGGCAACGACGCTTGACGCCATGCTACTGGACGTCGCTGACGAAGAAAATCTCGACGTTGCCACCTATTTGCAGCGTGACGAAGAAGGTCGACAGCTCGCCCGCTTGCGAATCAAGAACCAGCAGAGAACCGACAGCCGACACTACAATCTTCGACGACGCTTCGTCGAGTACCAGCCGGGAGACCGTGTTTGGGTCTGGACTCCGATACGCCGACGAGGACTTAGCGAGAAACTCTTACGTCGCTATTTCGGACCATATAAGATCATCCGACGTATTGGTGCACTGGACTATGAGGTCGTGCCAGACGGCATTTCGCAATCACAGCGGCGCCGCGCACGACCCGAAGTCATCCATGTGGTGCGCCTTAAGCCTTTCTACGCCCGCTGACGAACTTAGGTACTTTGTTACTTTATTTTTCTTTCTTTATTACGCGTGGTTTTGTTTACGCTTTCACATTTGTTTGTAGCATCGGGACGATGCTTTTTAAGGGGAGGGTATTGACACGTATACATGTTTATCTTTCACCGGTGGCCGCTTTCCACCGGCTAACAAATGTTAAACGTTATCGCTCGGCGCAGAACACACCTGTATCGGAAGTTTCTAGAACGTTATCGATGCTTCTTTCCATTGCCTGTTTTCACCGACGCTTCTGTTATCTGATTGCATGACTGAGGCGAATTGTCTAGAACTTTCTGGAAGACACGCGGGCATCAGGGATTAATCTTGAACCTCCAATGACTCAGGTATAAAAGCCGACGCGTTTCGCCGCTGATCAGATTTTCGACGATCGCCGACTGTGTTCGCCGCTATCGTTGTGCTTTGAGTGTACCTTGATTTTGTGGGCACAGGTTCGCCCAATAAACAACCAGTTTCGTCGTAAACAGTTTTACAACTGTTTTCTTCAGCGTCACTACTACGTGACATTATACAGTCAGTCCAATTGCCCGTTGAACAATTTCACTTCGTAATTTACTTTTGAACTAGACCAGAAGCGTTTCTAGTGGCTCTCACGCAAGCGTAGTTTCTCTATATGTGTCTAGGAATTGTTTATGCAGTCACTGCAATTGCGCTTTGAGGAGTGTCACTTCGTAATTTACTTTTGAACAAGACCAGAAGCGCTTCTAGTGGCTCTCACGCCCCCGTAGTTTCTCTATATGTGTCTAGGGATTGTTTATGCATGCAGATCAATTGCGCGTTGAATTTCACTTCGTAATTTACTTTTGAACAATACCAGAAGCGTTTCTAGTGGCTGTGATGCAACCGTAGTTTCTCTATTTTGTCTAGGGATTGTTTATACAGTCAGTCCAATTTAGCGTTGAAGAATGTCACTTCGTAATTTACTTTTCAACTAGACCAGAACGTTTCTACTGGCTCTCACGCACCCGTAGTTTCTCTATTGTGCCTAAATCTTGTTTATACAGTCGGTCCAATTTCGCGTTGCATAATGTCACTTCGTAATTTAGTCTAGAACTATACCAGAAGCGTTTCTAGTGGCTCTGACGCAATTGTAGTTTCTCTATATGTGCCTAAGGATTGCTTATGTATCCATTTCAATTGCCCGTTGCAGAATTTCACTCCGTAAATTACTTTTGAACTAGACCAGAAGCGCTTCTAGGGCCTCTCACGCACCCGTAGTTTCTCTATATGTGTCTAGGGGTTGTTTATGCATGCAGTCTAGTTGCGCATTTAAGAATTTCACTTCGTAATTTACTTTTCAACTAGACCAGAACGTTTCTAGTGGCTCTCACGCAACCGTAGTTTCTCTATATGTGTATATGGATTGTTTATACAGTCAGTCCAATTTCGCGTTGAAGAATGTCACTTCGTAATTTACTTTTGAACTAGACCAGAAGCGTTTCTAGTGGCTCTCACGCAATTGTAGTTTCTCTATATGTGTCTAGGGATTGTTTATGCATCAGGTCCAATTGCGCGTTGAAATATTTTACTTTGTAATTTAGCCCAGTTCAATTGCGCGCTGAAAAATTTTATTTCGTAATTTACTTTTGAACTATACCAGAAGCGTTTCTAGTGGCTGTCACGCACCCGTAGTTTCTCTATATGTGTCTAGGGATTGTTTATGCATGCAGTCCAATTTAGCGTTGAAGAATGTCACTTCGTAATTTACTTTTCAACTACACCAGAACATTTCTAGTAGCTGTCACGCATCCGTAGTTTCTCTATATGTGTCTAGGGATTGTTTATACAGTCAGTCCAATTTCGCGTTGAAGAATGTCACTTCTTAATTTACTTTTGAGCTAGACCAGAAGCGTTTCCAGTGGCTCTCACGCAATTGTAGTTTCTCTATATGTGTCTAGGGATTGTTTATGCATGCAGTCCAGTTGCGCATTTAACGATCACTTCGTAATTTACTTTTCAACTAGACCACAACGTTTCTAGTGGCTTTCACGCAACTGTAGACTCTCTATATGTGTCTATGGATTGTTTATGCAGTTAGTCCAACTGCACGTTGAGAAATGTCACTTCGTAATTTACTTTTAAACTAGACCAGAAGCATTTCTAGTGGCTCTCACGCAATTGTAGTTTCTCTGTATGTGTCTAGGGATTGTTCATGCAGTCATTACATTTGCACGTTGAAGAATTTGACTTCGTAATTTACTTTTGAACTAGACCAGAAGCGTTTCTAGTGGCTCTCACGCAACCGTAGTTTCCCTATATGTGTGTAGGGATTGTTCATGCAGTCATTCCATTTGCGCGTTGAAGAGTTTCACTTCGTAATTTACTTTTGAACTAGACCAGAAGCGTTTCTAGTGGCTCTCGCGCGCCCGTAGTTTCTCTATATGTGTCTTGGGATTGTTCGAGCATGCAGTCCAATTGCGCGTTGAACAATTTCACTTCGTAATTTACTTTTGAACCAGAAGCGTTTCTAGTGGCTGTCACACACCCGTAGTTTCTCTATTGTGTCTAGGGATATTTCACTCAGTGATTCCATTTGCACGTTGAAGAATTTCACTTCGTAATTTACTTTTGAACTAGACCAGAAGCGTTTCTAGTGGCTTTCACGTATCCGTAGTTTCTCTATATGTGTCTAGGGATTGTTTATGCCGTCACTCCAATTGCCCGTTGTAGAATGCCACTTCGTAATTTACTTTTGAACTAGACCAGAAACGTTTCTAGTGGCTCTCACGCACCCGGATTTTCTCTATTGTGTCTAGGGATATTTTTTACATTCAGTCCAATTTAGCGTTGAATAATGTCACTTCGTAATTTAGTTTTCAACTTGAGCAGAAGCGTTTCTAGCGGCGCTCACGCAATATTAGTTTCTCTATATGTGTCTAGGGATTGTTTATGAACCCAGTCCAATTGCGCGTTGAAGAATTTAACTTCGTCATTTACTTTTGAACTAGACCAGAAGCGTTTCTAGTGGCTCTCACGCACACGTATTTTCTCTATTGTCTCTAGGGATATTTTTTACAGTCAGTCCAATTTAGCGTTGAATAATGTCACTTCGTAATTTACTTTTCAACTTGAGCAGAAGCGTTTCTAGCGGCTCTCACGCAATATTAGTTTCTCTATATGTGTCTAGGGATTGTTTATGAATCCAGTCCAATTGCGCGTTGAAGAATTTAATTTCGTAATTTACTTTCAAACTAGAGCAAAAGCGCTTCTAGTGGCTCTCACGCAACCGTAGTTTCCCTATATGTGTCTAGGGATTGTTCATGATGTCATTACATTTGCACGTTGAAGAATTTTACTTCATAATTTACTTTTGATCTAGACCAGAAGCGTTTCTAGTGGTTCTCACGGAACCGTAGTTTCTCTATATGTGTCTAGGAATTGTTTATGCATCCAGTCCAATTGCGCGTTGATGAATTTCACTTCGTAAATTACTTTTGAACTAGACCAGAAGCGTTTCTAGTGGCTCTCGCGCGCCCGTAGTTTCTCCATATGCGTCTTGGGATTGTTTATGCATGCAGTCCAATTGCGCGTTGAACAATTTCACTTCGTAATTTACTTTTGAACTAGACCAGAACGTTTCTAGTGGGTCTCACGCACCCGTAGTTTCACTAGTGTACCTAAAGATTGTTTATACGGTCAGTCCAACTTCGCGTTGCAGAATGTCACTTCGTAATTTACTCTTGAACTATACCAGAAGCGTTTCTAGTGGCTGTCACGCACCCGTAGTTTCTCTATTGTGTCTAGGGATTGTTTATACAGTCAGTCCAATTGCGCGTTGAAGAATGCCACTTCGTAATTACTTTTGAACTAGACCAAAAGCGTTTCTAGTGGCTCTTACGCAAATTTAGTTTCTATATATGTGTCTATGGATTCTTTATGCAGTCAGTCCTTGTGCCCGTTGTAGAATGCCACTTCGTATTTACATTTGAACTAGACCAGAAGCGTTTCTAGTGGCTCTCACGCACCCGTATTTTCTCTATTGTGTCTAGGGATATTTTTTACAGTCAGTCCAATTTAGCGTTGAAGAATGTCACTTCGTAATTTACTTTTCAACTTAAGCAGAAGCGTTTCTAGCGGCTCTCACGCAATATTAGTTTCCCTATATGTGTCTAGGGATTGTTTACGCATGCAGTCCAATTTCGCGTTGAACAATTTCACTTCGTAATTTACTTTTGAACTAGACCAGAAGCGTTTCTAGTGGCTGTCACGCACCCGTAGTTTCTCTATTTTGTCTAGAGATTGTTTATACAGTCAGTCCAATTTAGCGTTGAAGAATGTCACTTTGTAATTTACTCTTGAACTATACCAGAAGCGCTTCCAGTGGCTGTCACGCACCCGTAGTTTCTCTATATGTGTCTAGCAATTGTTGATGCATGCAGTCCAATTGCCCGTTGAACAATTTCACTTCGTAATTTACTTTTGAACTAGACCAGAAGTGCTTCTAGTGGCTGTCACGCACCCGTAGTTTCTCTACATGTGTCTAGGGATTGTTTATGTATGCAGTCCAATTTCGCGTTGCAGAATGTCACTTCGTAATTTACTCTTGAACTATACCAGAAGCGTTTCTAGTGGCTGTCACGCACCCTTAGTTTCTCTAATTGTGTCTAGGGATTGTTTATACAGTCAGTCCAATTGCGCGTTGAAGAATGCCACTTCGTAATTTACTTTTGAACTTCAACGCGCAATTGGACTGCATGGACTGGGCTGCATCCCTAGAGACACAGAGAAACTACGGGTGCGTGACAGCCACTAGAAGCACTTCTGGTCTAGTTCAAAAGTAAATTACGAAGTGACATTTCTCAACGTGCAGTTGGACTGACTGTATAAACAATCCCTAGGCAAAATAAAGAAACTACGCTTGCGTGAGAGCCACTAGAAACACTTCTGGTCTTGTTCAAAAGTAAATTACGAAGTGAAATTCTTCAACGGGCAAATGGACTGACTGCATAAAGAATCCCTAGACACATATAGAGAAACTAAATTTGCGTAAGAGCCACTAGAAACGCTCTGGTCTAGTTGAAAAGTAAATTACGAAGTGACATTCTTCAACGCTAAATTGGACTGACTGTATAAACAATCCCTAGACACAATAGAGAAACTACGGGTGCGTGACAGCCACTAGAAACGCTTCTGGTATAGTTCAAAAGTAAATTACGAAGTGGCATTCTTCAACGCGAAATTGGACTCACTGTACAACAATCCCTAGACACAATAGAGAAACAACGGTTGTGACAGCCACTAGAAGCACTTTTGGTCTAGTTCAAAACTAAATTACGAAGTGACATTTTTCAACGTGCAGTTTGACTGACTGCATAAACAATCCCTAGACACATATAGAGAAACTACGGTTGCGTGAGAGCCACTAGAAACGTTCAAAAGTAAATATAATATGTGTTCCTAGACACATATAGAAAAACTACAATTGCGTGAGAGCCACAACAAACGCTTCTGGTCTAGTTCAAAAGTAAATGACGAAGTGGCATTCATGACCACGCAATTGGAGTGACTGCGTGAACAATCCCTAGACCCATAGAGAAAATACGGTTGCGTGAGAGCCACTGGAAACGTTTCTGGTCTAGTTCAAGAGTAAATTACGAAGTGACATTCTTCAACGTGCAGTTGGACTGACTGTAAAACAATCCCAAGACACAATAGAGAAACTACGGGTGCGTAACAGCCACTTCATACACTTCTGGTCAAGTTCAAAAGTGAATTACGATGTGACATTGGTCAACGCGCAATTGGCCTGACTCTATAAAGAATCCTTAGACCCAATAGAGAAACAACGGGTGTGACAGCCACTAGAAGTACTTCTGGTCTAGTTCAAAAGTAAATTTTCACGTGCAGTTTGACTGACTGCATAAACAATCCATACACACATATAGAAAAACTACGGTTGCGTGAGAGCCACTAGAAACGTTCAAAAGTAAATGTAATATGTGTCCCTAGACGCATATAGAGAAACTACAATTGCGTGAGAGCCACTAGTAACGCTTGTGGTCTAGTTCAAGAGTAAATTACGAAGTGAAATTTTCAACGCGCAATTGGACTGGATGCATAAACAATCCCTAGACACATATAGAGAAACTACGGTTGCGTGAGGGCCACTAGAAACGCTTCTGGTCTAGTTCAAAAGTAAATTAAGAAGTGACATTCTTCAACGCGCCATTGGACTGACTGCATAAACAATCCCTAGACACATATAGAGAAACAACGGGTGTGACCGCCACTAGAAGCACTTCTGGTCTAGTTCAAAAGTAAATTACCAAGTGACATTTTTCACGTGCAGTTTGACTGACTGCATAAACAATCCATAGACACATACAGAGAAACTACGGTTGCGTAAGAGCCACTAGAAACGTTCAAAAGTAAGTGTAATGTGTGTCCCTAGACACATATAGAGAAACTACAATTGCGTGAGAGCCACTAGAAACGCTTCTGGTCTAGTTCAAGAGTAAATTACGAAGTGACATTCTTCAACGTGCAGTTGGACTTGCTGTAAAACAATCCCTAGACACAATAGAGAAACTACGCGTGCGTGAAAGCCACTACAAACGCTTCTTATCTAGTTCAAGAGTAAATTACGAAGTGACATTCTTGAACGTGCAGTTGGACTTACTGTAAAACAATCCCTAGACACAATAGAGAAACTGCGGGTGCGTGACAGCCACTATTAACGCTTCTAGTTCAAGAATAAATTACGAAGTGACATTCTTCGACATGCAGTTGGACTGACTGCATAAACAATCCATAGACATATAGAGAAACTACGGTTGGATGAGACCCAGTAGAAACGCTTCTGGTCTAGTTCAAAAGTAAATTACGAAGTGGCATTCCTCAACGCGAAATTGGACTTACTGTAAAACAATCCCTAGACACATTAGAGAAACAATGGGTGTGACAGCCACTAGAACCGTTCAAAAGTAAATGTAGTGTGTCCCTAGACGCATGTAGAGAAACTACAATTGTGTGAGAGCCACAACAAATGCTTCTGGTCTAGTTCAAAAGTAAATGACGAAGTGGCATTCTTCACCACGCAATTGGAGTGACTGCATAAACAATCCCTAGACACAATAGAGAAACTACGGGTGCGTTACAGCCACTTGAAACGCTTCTGGTATAGTTAAAAAGTAAATAACGAAGTCAAATCATTTAACGCGAAATTGGACTGACTGCATAAAGAATCCCTAGACACATAGAGAAACTACGGTTGTGTGAGCCACTAGAAACGCTTCTGGTCTAGTTCAAAAGTAAATTACGAAGTGGCATTCTTCAACGTGATATTGGACTGACTAAAACAATCCCTAGGCACAATAGAGAAACAACGGGTGTGTGACAGCCACTAGAAACGCTTTTGGTCTAGCTCAAAGGTTTATGACGAAGTGGCATTCTTCAACGCGCAATTGGAGTGACTGCATAAACAATCCCTAGACACATATAGAAAAAGTACAATTGCGTGAGAGCCACAACAAACGCTTCTGGTCTAGTTCAAAAGTAAATGACGAAGTGGCATTCATGACCACGCAATTGGAGTGACTGCATAAACAATCCCTAGACACATAGAGAAACTACGGTTGCGTGAGAGCCACTAGAAACGCTTCTGGTCTAGTTGAAAAGTAAATTACGAAGTGACATTCTTCAACGCTAAATTGGACTGACTGTATAAACAATCCCAAGACACAATAGAGAAACTACGGGTGCGTAACAGCCACTTCATACACTTCTGGTCTTGTTCAAAAGTGAATTACGATGTGACATTGGCCAACGCGCAATTTGTCTGACTCTATAAGGAATCCCTAGACACATTTAGAGAAACTACAATTGCGTGAGAGCCACTAAAAACGCTTCTGGTCTAGTTCAAGAGTAAATTACGAAGTGACATTCTTCAACGTGCAATCGGAGTGACTGCATAAAGAATCCCTAGACTACTGTAGCGTGATAGCCACTGGAAACGCTTCTGGTCTAGTTCAAAAGTAAATTAGGAAGTGAAATTCTTCAACGCGCAAATGGAATGACTCAGTGAACAACTGATTCATTAGAAGGAACCTGCCGGACCGCCAAATGCTTCTGCGCATCCTCATTAGCCCCTTACGTCACCAGCAGGGTACTTAAGCGGTTCCTCGACTGAGAGCGGCATCACACAGGAGCAGTGCAGGCAGCCACTACAAACGAACGACCTTTTAAACGAAGTGCTTATTTTGTGCAGAGCGCCCGTCGCCGATTTACGTCGAGCGCCTACGCCTAGTCACTCTGTCAGGTCACGCAGCGACAGGGGGACCATCCAACTGACCATAGGAAGGAACCCGCCGGACCGCCAAATGCTTCTGCGCATCCTCATGAGCCCCTGACGTCACCAGCCGGGTACTTAAACGGTTCCTCGACTGAGAGCGGTATCACACAGGAGCAGTCCACGCAGCCACAACAAACGAACGGCCTTTTAAACGTAGTGCTTATTTTGTGCAGGTACGTTCTATTCATATTGTTACTTAAGTAATCATTACTGAGGCTGCCGGACTACTCCTTACTGTGTGCGCAATATGAGTGAAAAGGCTCCTACGACCGTTAAAGAACTTGCCAAGGCTTTGCCAGAATTGACTAGTAGAATTCATGTGAAATATGATAAAATGAAACGCGACCTAGTGAGCTTGATAAAAACTGAGCTGGAGCCCTTAAAAAGAAGCAATGAACTTCATCAATGAAAGCCTCGAGGCATTTCGAGCAGAAATGCAAACGCTAAAAGGCGAAATAGCCAAAGTTAAGGACGACAATAGGGAAATTAAAAACAACAACTTCCGTCTTTCAAAGGAACTCGGAGGCATTAGGAAAGAGCTAACTGACATGCAGCAATACAGTTGTAAGACCAACCTGGAAATAAAAGGGATACCTTTAGCCCGAGACGAAGATCTAACCTCGACAATGAAAGCAATTTCAACTTGCAATGGCTCTGAAATTGCTCAGTCCGACATCGAAGTAATTTATCGAGTCCCGTCGAAGGACAAACAGAAACCCAACATCATAGTAAAATTCCACTCTCGCAAAGTGAGGGACCGGGTTCTGAGAGCGGCAAAAAACAGAGGTTGAACTCGTCCACCTTGGGATTAAAGGATAGTTCGCCAGTGTTCGTGAATGAGCACCTTTTCCAGCAAATAAGATATTTTTTGCAAAATCACTGAATGCAAAACTCGAAAAAAATTGGAAGTTCGCCTGGGTGTCAGACGGCAAAGTGTTAATGCGCAAGACAGAAAATTCGAGGGTTCTGTACGTGACAGGCGCAGAGGACCTCGACAGAGTACAGTAACCGATCGAGATGATTAATAACGCAGAAGTTGAAAGGGCGTGGCTCAAACATAAAAACATATCAATGTTCCATTGCAATATCCGCAGCATAAAGAAAAATCTCGACCAGCTACTAATCTATTTGTCACAACATTCATTTCAATACGATATTGTTACGGAGCAATCCATACATGGATCAACGCGATGCTTGACAGCGCGCCAAAGACGACGATGAAGACGCTAGCTCTTGGCCCGGATCGGACGTCCCTTGCCCTAGCCTCCTCTGTATATATTTTGTAAATACATCCTTCGCCTCCATCTCGCTTCCGTCACACTTTGGTGGAGGTGCGGGGTACGTCTCGCCTCAACGGAACTTCGCAGCGGCCGTCGTTTCGGACATCTGTCTGCAATAGCGTAAGACACAGCGTCTACATCAGCGCCCGCCACTTCAACGGTCGTGCTTGTGCAACCCCGGGATCCTGGCACGTTCTCCGGTTCCGGTGACGCGGACGTTGAAGACTGGCTGGCGCAGTACGAATGCGTGAGTAAAAACAACCGATGGGACCCTACCATGATGTTGGCAAACATAATCTTCTACCTGACAGGCACTGCGAAGGTATGGTTTCATAATCACGAAGCTGAGATTGGGTGCTGGGACACCTGCAAAGAAAAACTCCGAGAATTGTTTGGGAAGCCCCTTGGCCGGAAGATCGCCGCGACAGACGCTCGCGTCATGTGCGCAGACGGCTATTGAATCTTACGTCGCGTACATAGAAGACGTATTAGCGCTATGCCGAAAGGCCGACGCCGAGATGCCGGAGGACGACAAGGTTGGGCATATCTTGAAAGGGATCGCGGACGACGCCTTCAACCTTTTAATGTGTAGAAATTGTTCTACAGTCGACGCCATTATAAAGGAGTGCCGGCGCTTTGAGCAGGCTAAAAGCCGGCGCATTGGCCACTCGTTTGGCCGGCTTCCCAACACGGCGGCAACGTCCTCTTGCGAAGACCGCACGGCTGCACAACCGTCGGTTCCACCAGATCAGCTGACCCGTATTGTACGCCGCGAACTTGAGGCCATGACCCCTGCTCCAGTTCACGCCTATGACTCGAGCTCGATTACGGCTCCATTCGTTCAAGCCATTGTCCGGCAGGAGCTCGCAAACATGGGCATTCACTCTGTGTGCACCGTTGCCAGCCCAACACAAACTTCGTGGCGTCCGCCCTCTTCTTATCAAGAGCAGCGATACGCTACTCGATATCGCGACCCTGCTGCGTGGCGAACCCCTGACGATCGACCGATATGTTTTACTTGTCACCGTATCGGCCACGTCGCCCGTTATTGCGCCACCCGCTGGTCCTCGGCGCCTCGAACGCTGCCTACCCTTTACCGCCGTCCCGAGAGCACCCGCATTCCGCCTTCAACCCAGACCTATTTCCCCAACGACGGTGTTTCCCCCAGGATAAGTAGCCGCTCGCCGTCGCCGCGTGGTCACCAGTCACGCTCGCCTCCAGGCCGTCGCCCGTCGTCGCGCTCACCACAGACTCGCCGCCCGTCGTCCCCCTTCAACCCTGCTCGTGCTTATCAGGAAAACTAAACAATGCAGCGCCCGGAGGTGACGCTGCATTGTCGACTGCCACCACAAATCCTATTCTGACGTTGCCGACAAGACGAAGCTTGTTAGACGTTGATGTTGATGGCGTAACTATTTCTGCACTCATCGATACTGGCGCGCACATCTCTGTAATGAGTGCAGATTTTCGTCGACGCCGTCATAAAGTGCTCACGCCTGCCGCCTCCCGCATCCTCCGCGTCGCTGATGGAGGGACTCCTGCCGTTCTTGGGATGTGCACCGCCCGCGTCTGCATTGCTGGTCATCCCACTTCCGTCGGATTTGCCATCATCGAGAAGTGCCCCCATGACCTTATTCTCGGCTTAGATTTTTTGTCCACTCATTCTGCCCTTATTGATTGTGCGACCGGTGCTCTTCAGCTTGAGCTGCCCCATCCTCCCGACAGTCCAGCTGACATAACGCCACGCTTATGCTCTCGCCACCACGTTCGTTTGCCTCCTCAAGCTGCTACATATGTTACTTTGACGTCTTCACATGACATTCCCGATGGTGACTACGTCTTGTCTCCGATTATCGACGTCCTGTTAGCCCGCGATGTCGCCCTGGCTCACACCATTGTTTCCGTTGCTGACAATACGGTGGTCGTGCCGCTTCTCAACGTCAGCCTGTTGACTCAGGTTATCCTGCAAGGCATGTCGCTGGCCACCATTTCCGCGCTTGACCCCTGCAAGACTGCCACTTTGGATGCCGATGTTTCGCCACCTTCTTGCTCGGCTAACTTCGCGCCTTCGTCTCTCGACGACATTAACAAGATGATTGCTCCCGATCTGACCCAGGCGCAAGCCCAAGATCTCTACCGGGTCCTGGCGTCCTATCGTGACATCTTTGATTTTGACGGCCGTCCTCTAGGCCAAACATCTGTCGTGGCTCATCGAATCAACACTGGTGACGCCACTCCTATACGCCGACATCCATATCGCGTATCGCATCACGAACGTCAAGTCATCCAGAACGAGGTCGACAAAATGATTACAAAAGACGTCATAGAACCTTCATCTAGCCCGTGGGCCTCCCCTGTCGTCCTCGTGAAAAAGAAGGACGGCAGCTCGCGTTTCTGCGTTGATTATCGGAATTTGAACAAAGTCACTCATAAAGACGTCTATCCTTTGCCTCGTATCGATGACGCCCTCGACTGCCTTCATGGAGCCCAATATTTTTCTTCCATCGACCTTCGGTCTGGCTATTGGCAGATTTAAGTCGACCCTATGGAACGCGAAAAAACTGCCTTTATTACGCCCGATGGCCTATACCAATTCAAGGTCATGCCGTTCGGACTGTGTAATGCCCCAGCAACTTTCGAACGTATGATGGACTCGCTGCTGCGGGGATATAAGTGGTCCATCTGTCTATGCTATTTAGACGATGTGATTGTCTACTCGCCTACGTTTGAGAGCCACCTCACCCGTTTATCGGCCGTTCTTGCCGTCATCCGAACAGCCACCCTTCAGCTGAACTCCGCCAAGTGCTGTTTCGGGTGGCGCGAGATAACTATGCTCGGTCACCTTGTCAGTGCTGCCGGTGTTCAACCAGACCCCGACAAGGTGCGAGCAGTGCAACAATTTCCCGTGCCGCGTTCAGCCAAAGACGTCCGCAGTTTTGTAGGATTATGTTCCTACTTTCGTCGCTTGTCCGGAACTTCGCGGACATCGCCCGCGCTCTTACGGAACTCTTGAAGGACGTTACTTTCGTGTGGGGACCCGAACAAGCAGCTTCGTTTTCTGCCCTCGTCCGCCTACTCACTACACCACAAATACTGGCCCATTTCGACCCCTCGTCGCCTACGGAACATCGCATTGATGCTAGTGGTCATGGAATTGGGGCTGTCCATGGCCAAACACAGCACGGCAAGGAACGTGTCATCGCCTACGCCAGTCGCCTTCTGTCCTCGTCTGAACGAAACTTTTCCATCACTGAACGCGAGTGCCTGGCTTTAGTGTGGGCTGTCACCAAATTCAGACCTTACTTGTTTGGCCGAACTTTTTCTGTAATTACAGACCATCATGCTCTATGCTGGCTTTCGTCACTGAAGGATCCGTCTGGACGTCTCGGCCGCTGGGCATTACGGCTTCAAGAATACTCGTTTGATGTGCACTACAAATCTGGACGATTGCACCAGGACGCTGATTGCTTGTCCCGTCACCCTGTCGATGCTCCCGACCTTATTGAACCTGACTCCGACGCCTGCGTACTGTCCATCCTTGCTTTGGATGATATCCCCACCGAACAGCGACGAGACGCGTCCTTACGGCTTATCATCGACCGTCTTGCCTCTCCATCACCAGACCATTCTGTTCGCCTGTTTGAGCTACACGACAACGTTCTGTATCGTCGTAATCTCAGCTCAGATGGCCCAGAGCTTCTGCTTGTCCTACCTCGCCATCTTCGCTCCAGTGTTCTTCATCAGCTTCATGGCGTACCAAATGCCGGTCACCTAGGTGTCTCGCGTACTTACGCCGGCATCCGACGCCGGTTTTTCTGGCCTGGCATGTACCGTTCTGTGCTCCGCTACGTCGCTGCTTGTGAACGCTGCCAACGCCGCAAGCGCCCTTCAGCGCTGCCTGCAGGCCAGCTACAACCTATTGACATCCCTGCAGAGCCATTCTTCTGCGTCGGCCTTGACCTTCTAGGCCCTTTCCCTACGTCCATCTCGGGGAACAAATGGGTTGCGGTCGCGACAGACTACGCCACGCGCTTCGCAATCACCAGGGCTTTACCGACAAGCTGTTCTACAGACGTCGCTGACTTTCTCCTACACGACGTAATTCTACATCATGGCGCCCCTCGGCAGCTCCTCACCGATCGCGGGAGGTACTTCCTATCAAGAGTGGTAGATGACATCCTTCGTGCTTGCTCCACTGAACATAAGCTCACCACCGCTTATCATCCGCAGACGAATGGATTGACCGAGCGCCTGAACCGAACGCTAACCGAGATGCTGGCCATGTATGTTTCACCAGATCACCGTGACTGGGACTGCACGTTACCCTTTGTTACCTTTGCGTACAATTCCTCGCGGCATGACACCGCCGGATATTCACCGCTTTATCTGCTGTTTGGCCGACATCCTGCGTTGCCCTTCGAGACTCTCCTTCCTTCGGCTCCTCACTCGCCTACTGAATACGCCAGTGACGTCGCAGCTAGAGCCTGTGCAGCTCGTCAACTTGCCCACGATCGACTTTCTGCTTCGCAAGTAGCCCAGAAGTCCCGTTACGATAGCCGACACAGAAGAGTGCACTTCACGCCTGGCTCTCTGGTGCTCCTATGGTCGCCATGCCGCCGCATTGGCCTATCAGAGAAGCTCCTCTCACGTTACACCGGGCCCTACGAGGTCCTTCGTCAACTCGGTGACGTAAATTACGAAATTGTACTCCTGGATCCTGATTCTTCGACCTCATCGTTGCCAACTGAAGTCGTTCATGTTTCCCGGTTGAAGCCATACTGGTCTTCCAGCTCCTCGCCTTCATAGCAAGCGCCAGGACGGCGCTTCAGCCGCCGGAGAGTGATGTTACGGAGCAATCCATACATGGATCAACGCGATGCTTGACAGCGCGCCAAAGACGACGATGAAGACGCTAGCTCTTGGCCCGGATCGGACGTCCCTTGCCCTAGCCTCCTCTGTATATATTTTGTAAATACATCCTTCGCCTCCATCTCGCTTCCGTCACAATATAATCGCAATAACAGAAACATGGCTAAAGGAAGATGAGTGCGTAAATATACCTGGATATGTGATGTCACAGCCGAGAGCGCATGCGACACGTGGCGGTGGAGTAGCCATGTTTATCAGGAACGAGCTCAGTTTCCAGCGTCTAACTGATATCTCGAGCACTCAGCAATCTGCGGAAACTATTTGCGACGATTGAATGTGGTGTCATAGCCGGTGTAGTATATCTCCCCCCAAGCTCAAGCGTAGGTGAGTTCATATCTGTCATGGAAAGTGTGCTGATTCAATGTGTAACCTCGCATTCTCAGATAATACTCTCTGGTGACTTCAATATAGATCTGCTAGAGGATCAGTGCCACGACTACTTGTTCCTCCTACAATAATTTCATCTTAGAAATGTTATAACCAAACAAACACGTTTTTCGGAAACTTCTGCCACACTTATTGATCACATGCTGTGCAGTCTTGATACTAACGTAGAAGCTGGTGTCTATGATTTTGCAATTGCTGATCACCACCCGACTTTTCTTTTCATGCCACAATCGTACTTGCATCCTACTCGTAAAACAGAAACGTTGCTCCCGAGATTTCACACAAGCGTTAGTTATTCACAAGTACGCACCCTCTTGCAACACACTATGTTCGAAACGCTGTATAACGACGACGTACAAGTAGAATGTGATAACATTATTTGCAGTATCACGAATGCAATATAGCAGTCATCGTATATGTGCACCCGACGTAGGTATGATCACGCCATATGTCCTTGGATAACACACCTTCTTCTCGCACTACTGAAGAAAAAAGGTTATTATCACAATAAGCTAAAGTTAAACAAAACAAATGTATATTACAAAGCTCAATTTAAGTACTTCAGAAATCAGTAAGTTGGGCTAATGCGTAAATCTAAAAGGGCATATTATGCACGTATCGTTGCCCACTGCTATACAAAACAAACGTGGCAAATAGTCAAGAAAGTGACAGGGCTCGATAACAAAAAGATTCTCCCTGACAACGTCACAGCTAGCCTTACAAATGATTTTAATGATTATTTTGCCACGGTTGGCGAAAACATTACGAAACAACATTACAACTGCCCATCACTTACGTTGAAAGATGTGAAAACAAATTTAGCTTTAAGGTAATAACAGAAGAGCTGGTGACGTCTGCTATGAAAAATGTAAAGCTGAACAAAGCCACAGGGATTGATGGTATACAAGCTAGGGTACTGATAGACAATCTAGATATTCTGAGTGCTCCACTTTGTCAATTATTTAACAATTCATTAAATGCGAATTACTATCCAGATGTATTAAAAATGGCCAAAGTTTTACCAGTATACAAAACAGGCAACCATAATATTCCCGGCAGCTACAGACCGATATCCGTATTGAATATAGTGAACAATATCTTTGAAAAATTAATCGCTCAACAGCTTAAGGACTTCTTTAGCAGGAATAACATAGTTTGCCCAGAACAGCATGGTTTCGTCCCAGGGAAATCCACATCAACAGCTGTCCTTACCTTATCTCAAATACTCCATTCTGCCCTCAACCATCAAAAGATTGCTATTGAAATTTTCATCGACATAAAAAAGGCATTTGATACCATTTGTCACTCGGCACTACTGAAAAAACTGAAGTGCTATGGTATTATTGATGGCGCTCATGAATTCTTATCCAGTTATCTCACATCGCGAAAGCAGAAAGTACTAATTGACGGTTTCCTATCCGAATCTAGGAATGTCACATGTGGTGTACCGCAAGGATCCGTATTGGGTCCCATTTTATTCGCTCTATACGTTAATGATTTCCCGCGGATTCTACAATCATCTAAAGCATTAATGTATGCGGAAGATACTGTAATTTTATTCACAGGTAGTTGACTTGAAACCTTACAATATACGGTATCTAATGAACTACAAGCTGTTTCAATGTGGTTTCGTGAAAACCAACTGTTACTAAATGCCGATAAAACAAAATACGTTATTTTCCCATTCACGAATGAAAACTCTGATCAACGTTTCAATTAGCATATCATTAAGCAATCGGACCATTGAATGTGTTCCGACTATTAAATATCTAGGCATTATATTTGGCAGTAACGTTAACTGGAGAGACCAAATCAGTACCATTTGCAAAAAGTTGTCATTCAGCTGTTACACTCTCATACGAGCACGTCAATACTTTAATTTGACATTGCTGCGAACATTATATTTTAAGCCTATTTCACTGCCACCTTAGCTATTGTTGCGAGTCGTGGGGCCGAACGTACATAACATACCTTACTCCGTTATTCCGATTTCAAAAACGGGCTGTTCGTGCGATTACTTTCTCCTCGGTGCGTCATCCCTCTAATCCTCTATTTCAGAGGCTGCGTATAATGCCGTTTACTGACATACGGAACTACAAGATTTCCTGCTTAGTAAATAAAATACTAAACACAAACACACCTCTGCCGCGTACCATTTTCACGTTTCCGTCGTTCAACACACGGCATGCACGCAATGGTAATCTTATAATCTTCCTTTATGTTCGAATGTGTACGGCGAAAGGTTAATTCCATTCACTGGTGTTACGCCATGGAACAATTTGCCTCTTGAAATAAAACTCGCAAGAAATTTTGACTTTACATGCAAATGCTACTACTTAACTTACCAAGCGCGTTCTTGAGATTTTTATATTAAAAAATTAGGTGTATGTTAATTTGTTGTTTTTCCTTGTTCTTTGTTTTTGTTTCTTTTCAGCGCAGTTCTGTGAATACATATAGTATTTACCGTATTTACATATGATACTTTCGCTACTTTGTTTGTATAAGACTGCTAATTACTGCAATACATTTTTTTGTATTGGACCCATCACTAGCCGCTTTAGGCTATGGGATCAAATATCCGTGTACGCATTCTTTATATTATTGTGTAAATTAATCCCTAGACACATATAGAGAAACTACGGTTGCGTGAGAGCCACTAGAAACGCTTCTGGTCTAGTTCAAAAGCAAATTACGAAGTGACATTCTTCAACGTGCAGTTGGACTGACTGCATAACCCTACTAAAAATCCTATTTGATTTCAAACGGGTTTCATCAAATAGGATTATGAAACGGGGCCCCGTTTGAACCTGTTTAGTCCAGACCTGTTTGCCCCTGTTTGAACCTGTTTAGTCCAGACCAGTTTGTCCCCGTTTGAACCCGTTTAGCCCAGACCAGTTTGTCCCCGTTTAACCCACTCCCGTTTGGCCCTGTTCAGTCCTGTCCTGTTTAACCCAGTCCTGTTTACCCCTGTTCAAACCTACTTATTTCCCTATTTGGGCGAGGTTCTGTTAGACTGGTCCGATGTCACTTAACATAAGTCACTCTTTAAATCTATTTGGTGCACTTATGGATTTGAGATCAGCCTTGAACGATTTTTGTGTGGCCTATGAGTGCGCTTGACTTGTATGACCAATAAGAGTATGCAACCTGAAAAAGCTTGGTAGCTCACTTTCATAGGTACTACAAGTATGCAAATGTAATTCTTGCAGGTGTACTGCATGCTTTATCATTTGTACTCATCTTACTGCAGTGTTGTGTTGCTGTCATCGTTTGTGCATAAAACAAATGTACAGCAAAGCGTAATTTTAAGTTGGAAAAACGTCGGGTGAAGAGGACTTGTAAAAGAAAGACATAAGTATACTTTACGTATGTTTTTATGTACACCCATTCAGACATTAATACTAAAGCGCTCCAATTTAAGACGGGGCATGTCGCACATCTGACAAGCATAGTTTATTCGAAATTCTAATGGTACTCTGACAGAAAACCAGTGTAATGTGTTGCTTTGGTGAGAGCTTGCAGGGCACCTGAAAAAGTAAAGAAAAGCCTACAATTTTATTTCACTTAAGCAACAGGTTTACACAAAGGCAAAAGCAGTTATGTTCCCACACATAAGAATGGGTAAGCATTCAGAACATAGAAGATACTAACAAATCTCATTCAAAGGTAACTGGTTTCAGGCAATTTGGCTACGATTCTAAGGGAACAAGCATTACTGTGGTAGAATAAACCGTCACAATTAGCGGGCCACTGAAACAAGTGTTATAATCAAAAAGAACCCCTATTCGATTAACAATAGTATTGAAGCAACAGAAGTAGTACAAGCATAAAATGCACATTTAAAAAGCAGCATGGACACGTCCAGCTAATAGATTACTCGGAAGCTACCGTTCTGCCAGCAAAGTAAATACCGTAGTATAAGCTTTAGCATCCACCGTGTTTGGCTGGTTTATCGCATATGGATAATTAAGAGACTTAGATGGGCTAGTTGGTTGCTGGCTTGATGGAACATTTTATAATGGTGTTTGTAGTAAATTCTGCTTCATTCTACGCCATGATCTCATTGGTAATCCGGACAGAGTGTTCCTCTGACCGCTGACAAAGTGCAATGAGCATGAGAAGGTACCGCCTCCTGCTTTTTAACTATATTGCACGAGAACACTATAATATGGTCGTGCGTCGTCCTGAAGGGAACATCACCTTAGACAACTCTTGCACAGGAGGGTGCTTGGTGCACCTGAGTACTTCTTCCGGTCTCACTGATTATTGTCCCTTAAAGGCACTAAAATGACGCGCGATGGACGCTCGCGCGATATAGCTAAACATGCGAGAGGCTGTACACCTGGCCTCCAAAACATGCAGGTTCATGTGTACACATAGAGTTGTCAGCTTGCTTATTTCCCGTGCTCTGTGTTTCTGTGTGGACCTGCGTGCTAAGCCATGCCACGGGCTGTGCCGAATGTTTGGTATGTTATTGGTATTTTCTTCATTAACAAGTTCGGGATCTTGTAGCAATATATTGCTACAAGATCATGGCCTGGTGCTGTATCTGTAGCACTGCATTGCTACAGATACAGCACGATTAGAAATGGCATCAGACAACGCATTGCTACAAGGTCGTGGCCCTGAACTTGTTAATGAAGAATGAAGAATGAAGAAAATACCAATAACATACCAAACATTCAGCGCAACACGCGGTACGGCCTAGCGCACAGATCCACAAAGAAACACAGAGCACAGAAAATAAGGAAGCTGACAACTCTATGCGTACACATGAGCATGCATGTTGTGGTGCTCAGGTGTAGAGCCTCCCGCATTTTGTGCCATATCGTGCGAGCGTCCATCACACATCATTTTAGCACCTATAAGGCGCAATAATCAGCGAGACATGTAGAAGTACTCTCAGGTGCACCAAGCACTATCCTGTGCAAGAGTCGTCTAATGCGATGTCCCGTTCAGGATGATGCACAACCATATTATAGTGTTCTCATGTAATATAGTTAAAAAGCAGAAGGCAGTACCTTATCATGCTCATTGCATTTTGTCAGGGGTCAGAGAAAAATTCTGCCCGGATTACCAATGAGATCTCTGCCGACCGTGAACAGTGGATGACAAGAGTGGCGTAGAATGAAGCAGAATTTGCTACAAACTTGTGATCTTGCAACTTTTGGAGATATCGCAGCTGCGTACAACGTATGGAAACCTTTGGGTGATAACATTTTCCCTACAGTGTTGCAGTCAAGATTTCGAGATATCCGGAGCACAGCACAGAAGCATTGCTAGATAAGAGGTCAAATATACATAAAGCTGATACCGAGCCACGAAAAAATTTTCGTGGCTCGGTATCGGGACTTACTGATATGTTGAGATATCAGAGTTTGAGTTTACAAGGGTCCAAGGGATAATCCGGAGTCCCTTACTACAGCATGCCTCATAATCATATCGTGGTTTTAGCATGTGAAACACAAGAATTTAATTTTTTTAGAGCAAACAGTATATGCATAAGACCAAAGGCTAATATAGAATACGCTGACAGCAGCTACATAAACAAAAATTTCATACTTTCAAGAAATTGTCAGATGGTCTGAGCAAAGATCTACTAATGCCAAAATTATGGCCATTAGTTATTTAAATAAATGGCCTATTCTGCAATACCTTCCTTACATTTACCTCAAATTATACGTGCAGTGTACATACATGGTGCTAACTACAGCTGAAAAAGATTGGCACTATTCCTTGAAGAAGTGCGGGGTACTTTTTCACACAATTGCAGCAGTTTGCCTTGCGATTGTTAGCCTATGCAAATGGATTTAAAACTTCTTGTCGTCCCTGTTCCCTGGACAGGTTAAATAGTCGCATTGCACCTCCTTTCATCAGTTTTTGTCCACAAAGTCATGCAGATATAATGTTACCCTGAGCTTGAACCTGTTAATGCATTCTGTTCCGTAATAATGAAATTGTGGTCACTGAAAAAAAAAGCTCAAGTTGCGGAGCAGAAACAGATTCCAGGGTTACACCATGGCAGCTACACACCGTGGACCTTTTCTTTTATTTCAGAAGGAGCTGACTGAACGCATGTTCCACGGTGCAGGTTACTCTCGCCAGGATATCGTGACGTATCCTGCAGTGTTGAAGTTCAGTCCTTTGCATAAAACAAGCCAAATGTATAAATGACAGGCTGCGTGACCATGCAAACTTGATGTGTGGGTCAGTTGGCATTAGTATTGCACTGCTCTCAGTGCAAGTGCACTCATATTTAAAAACTACTTGATTGTGGCAAAATAAAGGACCAGAGTTCTTCAGAGATATGTGAAAGCTTTCCTTATTCAAATGACAAGGAACCAGTGTGTTAGCTCCCCATAAATAGAATTATTAGACATTGAGACTGCTTATCATCACTGTAAAACAAATCGCGCAAGCCAAGCCACTGCGCCATTTTTGTATTTGTGTGAGCAACGTGCATTCAGATTGATCTATTTCACTCCTTTCGTCTTTTGCACCATAGCGCTGTGCGAGTAAAAACTGGACTTTTTCTTCGTGAAATAGTGCTAGTTTAACACATAAACTAGCTCCACGGCAGTTTGCAATAAAGGAGTATAAGCATCCTCTGAAAACGTGCCCATAAAGAACAGTGTTAAAAGAGCTCTTTAAAAAAACATGAGTGTATCTGTCATAAAGGCCAACTCTTGTGTCTTTTACTTAACATATTTTTCAATACCAATATTGAGGTGCAAGCTCACCATATTATATTACCTTGCCAATGAAGCAAATCACAGTGGTGCTTGACTGTCGTGGGAACAACTCGGATGTGAAGATTGGCACCAATCCGCAGCATAGCATGGTCTGCTTACACTTCATCTCCAGGCCCAGCCATACCTATAGCAGCATTAAAACAAGTGAGCTTAGTGACATAAGAGAAACAATATAGAAAGTGACACTGTGAACAAAGCAACCTTCATTAGGCATAAACAGTAATAAAATGCAGACAGTGTACCCATAGCTAAGTTGACTTTGAGCAACATAGCATGCACAGTAAGAAAGATCTGATGTATGAGCCATCTACTCGAAGAAGATTACTTGAAAGCCCTTTAAAATTTTGCCGCCTCTCATGCACGGATGGCTGTCCTGGCTGAGTAAACCTGGTTTATCCCAGATATAGTGTAAGCAAGCGTTGTCACTTGAGGGGGCAAATCCTAATAATATTGCAGAACATGTATTCTTACAATGATGTTAATGTTTTTGTAATGCTGGCCATCCTGCAGACCCTGCAACATTATAGCATCGATAAGGGTAATCGCATCACCCAATAAGGCTAACCAATAAGTGTCCCAAGAAGCATAACTCCGGATTTCTACCGGGAAGCATTCACTACATATTGACAAACATGCTTCTATAGCTTCAGCCCTAATTTCATCAACATAGTACAAGCTTCAAGCATCTGCACAAACTTAATGCAAAAGGGTGTCATTCGGAATACCACAATAGTTTCCTGTCCAATTCAGCCTTTAGAATAAACACTGGCAAGTTCATTACTATGCCTAGAACAAATGAAGCTGTTTTGGAATTGAATAAGTCTTTTTCATAGATACGAAAATCACCACCACTATGACTTGCTTATGGGCATTTTGTAGGCAAAAAGCACCAAGCACAAGAGTTGAAGCTTGGACAAGTCGGTGACTGTTCATTTTGGTGGTGCTCACAATGAACACATGTGAGGGAAATAAGCGACAGACAGAGAGTGAAAGCGTGCTGTGCTCTATCGCTCTCTGTCTGACCGTGACTTCCTTGGTATGCGTGCACTGTGGATACTCCATCTGCCTGTTTCCTTATCTCTTTAGTATATGTGCACATTGAATACCATTGAAAGGAACATAGAGACGAAATAATGCTACAATGAGCAAGAAACGTGCCTTCCGATGCAGCACATCCTTATGCGACACAATTTTCTGGCAACATCCTAAGCCTGCTATTGCACTGAAAATGGCTTATTCGAGCTGCTGTACAAGACAAGTTTGCTTTTACAGAAGACTGATGACATTTGTTCAATTATTTCGACAAACTTGTGGTTATGCAGTAATGTGAAAAGGTGGCATCATTAAAAGCCACCTTAGTTTTTGTCTAAAAAAATAAATTACATTATGGGGTTTTACATGCCAGAACCACAGTCTGATCATGAAGCACGCCGTAGTGAGGGACTCCGGAATAATTTGGACCACCTCGTGTTCTTTAACGTGCGTCTAAATCCAAGTACACAGGTGTTTTCGCATTTCACCCCCTTGGAAAGGCGGCCGCCATGGCCACGATTTCGTCCCGAGAGCTCGTGCTTAGAAGCTCAACGCCATAGCCACTAAGCAACCATGGCAGGTATGCAAAAAAAAGAAAGCATACAGTCAACTCCACAGATCACGCTAGGTATAAATAAGCAACAGTCAACAAGCTGAACCTTTGCATTAATGCTTTACATAATGGTTGAGGTAAAAACAATTGCCGAAACATTCCAAATGCACTCAACACGATTTGGAGAAGACAGCAAATGAGAGTTAAAAATGTTGAAAGCGAAATGTTTAGAGTAGTGCTTTACTGCTGCAATGGTTTTTGTCAGTGCGCCAGAGAGCACAGTATGGCTAAGGTAGCTGCTGAAAATAATAGATCCTCGTTATGACTCTTTAGGGACTGATTTGCATTGTTTGTTGCATGCCTCAGGAATTTACTTATTTATTTATAAACATACCTCATAGGCTCCAGTTGGAGTATCGCGTGAGGTGGTAGGAAAAAATTTCTGAACTAAAAAGGAGAACATTCAACAAAAGAACTCAAAAAGAAGAAAAATACTTACTCTCTCACAATGTGGCTGCAAATCAGGCAGCTAGCTTATAAAAACAAAGCAATTAGAAAGTTTCATAGTGGTAGTGCTTTAGGAGACAGAATGTTAAATTCTGAGCTTCGAACACTTTCAGCCACCTTTGTGGCCTTTTATTCTGAGGTCCCGTTCTCTAGTATTATGGGAATCAATAACCCCGCTCCCCCCCAAATTTTTTTTCAAATGTAATACACAATTAGGACAACTTACGGAAATATAATTAAGAACACATAATTTGCACATGCAGGTATGTTAGAAGAGAGAGAAACGGAAGTCTACAAGAATGCGTAATAACAAAAGTAACCAAAGCCCTGCTGCTTTTGTCAGGCAAATCATAGCAAGACATGAAAGGATATGCGTGCCTCACAAGATGGTCCCTAAAAAAATTGTCACAATGCAGTCAGTAGGGAGCACATCATGCATTTCTACATTAGCCTCCAATTACATATAACTCAAAGGAGGCTACTTAAATGAATTGATTAAACTGAAGGTAGGCCAGATTCAAAATATGCGATTCAAGTAGACCGAAACTGCAAGTTATGAATATGGCATATTCATAGCAACAGTGCTGTACATTAGGTCATACATGGCAGCCTGCGAAGTTAATATTTTGTAAAAATTCTGCAGACAAAAATTTTTTATTGGCGAGATAGCACACATTTTTTTAAAGCTTCCTCTCAGCACCCACACTGTTGCATTGATTCACACATGATTAACCATTATTTAACTTGAGATATAGCACACAAAGCAGCGGCGAACTTGAAACACCAGAAATGACAACACTGTTTTATATCACAGAGCGCATTTTCAGTGTTCTTGCTGCTGTCGATTTAGCCTGTTTAAGGAATTTATCTGAACAATCTGGCCTAAAGCAAGTGCCCCTTCTGGTATGCTCGTTAGAGATCTTCACGAAAAATTCAGGACAGTTAACAGGTATGAATTATACCAACAAAACCTACAGCTTGTGTAAGTGGCAGGGACCGTTTTGTACACACCTTGTCGCAGCATGCAGATCAGATGCTTTGCCGTGCTGTTCCGGCTGCAGAAAGTCTTAGGTTCCTATGCGGTGTAGAGTTGCCTCTGGTTCACGAAATCTTGACATCCCTAAACGATAATAAACGTTCAATTTACTGTAATCCCTGCTGAAACTGCAAGCTTGCGAGTTAACAAGATCATGTTACATTCTGAAAAGTCTACACGAAGCTGCATCTGGTTGTGCAAACATCTGATTGTTACATCACGGGTGGTTATTTAACATGAAATGAAACTGCATCAAACATAAATCTATCAAAAGCTTCACACAAACGCACATCTGTAGTAAGTGAAATGTGAATTGTACTACGAAGAAAATTCCTTAGCACATGAAAAGTGTTCCAAAATCGAATTTCTTTATGCGGTGGAACAAAGCAATGTCTCGAAGAACGATGCACTGGTAATTACAAGAACAAACGCCCTATTTTCAGTAGAAAAAAATTCGATGAAAAAGAAACACTGCTGTTGTAATCTCCGTTTCTGTGAAATAATCAAACATTTACAAACACACGAAAACACACAGGACACCCAACACAAGAAATACAGCCTGTCCAACGACACTATATGTAGGAGAATTCGCATACAAGCTAAAATCTGGCCATGCGTCAGACACAACAATCTAGTACCATCTCGCGCAGCCGTTAGCTGACGTACAGCCTCCCGCATTTTTAACTATATCGCACCAGCATACTATGAAATGGGCGTGCGTCGTCCTGAGAAGAGCAGCTTAGCAGATGACGCTTGCGCTGGAGAGTTCTTTATGCGTGTCTGCTTACTTTTGTCGGTCTAGCTAAGTATCGCCGTCGAAGGCGCTAAAATGACCCATGATCGACGCTCGCGCAAAATAGTTACAAATGCGGAAGGCTGTACTTCTAGAAATACCTATACAGAAATTATGTACACAAGCAGTAACTTTCCTGGGTGAATTCTTTCTTTACCATTCAGGTCAAACAATCACCGGCGCTAGCATACGTTATAGCAGAAAGCAAATACATGATAACGCTCCTGGCAACGTCCAATAAGTTTCAGGAGATTTTTCGTGAAACTGTTCGCTAAATGTGCACTGCGACATGACAACGAACATTCGAAAAAAAAACGCATTTATCGCTTTAATAATCATCTCGTGATCCGTATAACAATTCACACTTCACGAACCGCTGACTACAAAACTGCGCGCAAGCGCCGGACTTACCTTTCTAGGCGTAGGCGGCAAACTCTCCTTCATGTCAGGTCCCCGCGTCGACTGCACGACGATCTTTCCGACGTAAACACTGTTGAATTGCGGATGATCTACAGCACGTAATAGCTCAACAAATTCTTCCGTGCACTGTGATCCGATGCGATATTATCAGAGGCTTTTTCATGAGCCGGGAACAAAGAAAGCGCGAGCGGGCCATAAGTACGATAATCCACATTGGCGAACCACACGAAAGATACTGCGAGCTAAGTTACGCTGGTCCCAGGGGCTAAGTGATCATCAAAGCACACAAGGGGCACGACATTTTCTCTCGGCACAGCGTACACACGATTCAACACATCCACATCCACATCGACCTGCCTCAATGCAGCGCGCACGCACAGCAACAGGTAGCAACAGCAGAGCACGGGCAAATAATATCATCTGTAATTTTACTGGGGATGCCCGATGATGATGATGATGATTTATTGGCATTCCCTTTGAAACGGGGCGGCGACAAATAGTCACCTAGCCTGCTTGATTTAATCAGGCATACTATACATGTTCTTTATCTAGCATTTTTGTATACCTCTCATTATTATTTTTCTTTTTCAAAAATTTACCTTGTGCCGCTGCCTATGATTTTAAGAGATTAGGTCGTATCCATCTTTTCCCTGCTTTTTTCCACCAGTACTCCAATCGTCTCTTGCTCATCTCTACGGCTGATCTGTTTATGTTTATAGAAACCAAGCGCTTCAGGGAGTTGCACGTTACCTACGGTTCTCGCTGGGTGGATCCCGTCGCATTCCATCAGATGTGCTGAGTGGTTTCTGGATCTTTACTGCAGCATGCACATGTCTCATCTAGTTCCGAATATTTGTTCCGATATGTTTTCGTCCTTAGGCAACCGGCTCGAGCCTCAAATAGGCTCGCCCCTGGGGCAATGGCAGCGGCTCCTGGGCACACCGAAAGCGACGTGGTCTGGAAGTGGGGCCAACGGTGGGGCTGTGTGGCCAACGCGTTGGTGTGGCCCAGTCGTTACGGCGTTTGCCTTGAGATCTCGGTTATGCGGGTTCGAATCCCACTTCTGCTTATGTTTTTTTATTACCATTTTCTTTTTTTCCCCTCTCTGACGGCGACGTCGGTTGTACCTCGGAGCCGGGCGCCGACGCGAAGCGGCTGTCGTTGGGGTGTTGCTGAGCGCCCGCGCGTGTGTACCAATTTCAAATCGAATTTTACCGTAAATCTGTTCAAGCATTAAATTACATGGTATGACTTCATCCAGTACGACAGCTACAAAGGTCCCGTTCTAACCAGTTTTTGTGCCGAGTAGGCCCCTGTGTAGACCTTTTTGGTGTCAGTGGGACCAGTATGAGCCAGTTTGACTGGTTTACCTACCAAACGGGTCCCCTGTTTAGACCCATTTCTGTGTCAGAGATTCCTTTTTAAACCTGTCTGCGGGCCAAATAGGCCCCTGTTTGGTGCCAGGGCCCGGTATGAGCCAGTTTGTTCGCTAAACGGAATCCCTGTTTAGACCTATTTGTGTGTGGGGGGTCCTGTTTAAACATATTTGCAAGCCAAACAGGACCTCGTTTTGACCCGTTTGTGTGTAAACGGGTCCTGTTTACGCCTGTTTGTTGCCAAACAGGTCCCTGTTAAAACCAGTTTAAACCTGTATAACCCTATTTGAATTTAAATAGGATTTTTTAGTAGGGAAACAATCCATAGGCTCATATAGAGAAACTACGCTTGCGTGAGAGCCACAGAAACGTTTCTGGTCTAGTTCAACAGTAAATTACGAAGTGGCATTCTTCAAACGCGCAATCGGAGTGACTGCATAAACAATCCCTAGACACATAAAGAGAAACTACGGTTGCGTGAGAGCCACTAGAAACGCTTCTGGTCTAGTTCAAAAGTAAATCACGAAGTGACATTCTTCAACGCGAAATTGGACTGACCGTATCCCTAGACACAATAAAGAAACTACGGGTGCGTGAAAGCAACTGGAAACGCTTCTGGTCTAGTAAATTACGAAGTGAAATTTTTCAACGTGCAGTTGGATTGACTGCGTAAACAATCCATAGACAAATATAGAAAAACAATGGTTGCGTGAGAGCCAGTAGAAACATACTGGTCTAGTTGAAAAGCAAATTACGAAGTGACATTCTTCAACGCTAAATTGGACTGACTGTATAAACAATCCCTAGGCACAATAGAGAAACTACGGGTGCGTGACAGCCACTAGAAACGCTTCTAGTTTTGTTCAAAAGTAAATTACGAAGTGAAATTGTTCAACGGGCGATTAGACTGCATGCATAAACAATCCCTAGACACATATAGAGAAACTACGGGTGCGT
Source organism: Dermacentor silvarum (assembly GCF_013339745.2). Taxonomy (NCBI): domain Eukaryota; kingdom Metazoa; phylum Arthropoda; class Arachnida; order Ixodida; family Ixodidae; genus Dermacentor; species Dermacentor silvarum. The sequence goes on from NC_051159.1 coordinate 243,796, forward strand.
GAGAGCCACTAGAAACGCTTCTGGTCTAGTTCAAAAGTAAATTAGGAAGTGACATTCTTTAACGCTAAATTGGACTGACTGTATAAACAATCCCTGGACACAATAGAGAAACAACGGGTGTGTGACAGCCACTAGAAGCACTTTTGGTCTAGTTCAAAAGTAAATTACGAAGTGACATTTTGCAACGTGCAGTTGGATTGACTGCATAAACAATCCATAGACACATATAGAGAAACTATGGTTGCGTGAGAGCCACCAGAAACATTCTGGTCTAGTTGAAAAGTAAATTACGAAGCTTCATTATTCAACGCTAAATTGGACTGGCAGTATAAACAATCCCTAGACAAATATATAGAATCTACGGTTGCGTGAGAGCCACTGGAACGCTTCTGGTCTAGTTCAAAAGTAAATTACGAAGTGACATTCTTTAACGCTAAATTGGACTGACTGTATAAACAATCTCTAGGCACAATAGAGGAACTACGGGTGCACGACAGCCATTAGAAACGCTTCTGGTCGAGCTCAAAAGTAAATCACGATGTGACATTCTTCAACGCGCAATTGGACTGACTGCTTAAATAATCCTTAGACAAATACAGAGAAACTACGGGTGCGTGAGAGCCACCAAAAGCGCTTCTGGTCTAGTTAAAAAGTAAAATACGAAGTGAAATTCTTCAACGCGCAATTGGACTGGATGCATCAACAATCCCTAGACACTTATAAAGAAACTATGGTTGCGTGAGAGCCACTGGAAACGCTTCTGGTCTAGTTCACAAGTAAATTACGAAGTGACATTCTTTAACGCTAAATTGGACTGACTGTATAAACAATCTCTAGACACAATAGAGGAACTACGGGTGCGTGAAAGCCACTTCAAACACTTCTGCTCTAGTTCAAAAGTAAATTACGAAGTGACATTCTTCAACGCTAAATTGGACTGACTGTATAAACAATCCCTAGACACAATAGAGGAACTACGGGTGCACGACAGCCACTAGAAACGCTTCTGGTCTAGTTGAAAGGCAAATCACGAAGTGAAATTGTTCAACCGGCAATTGGACTGCATGCATAAACAATCCCTAGACATATACAGAGAAACTACGGGTGCGTGAGAGCCAGCAGAAGCGCTTCTGGTCTAGTTCAAAAGTAAATTACGAAGTGATATTCTTCAACGCGCAATTGCACTCACTGCATAAACAATCCTTAGACACATATAGAGAAACTACGGTTAGCGTGAGAGCCAATAGAAACTCTTCTGGTCTAGTTCAAAAGTAAATTACGAAGTGACATTCCTCAACGCGAAATTGGACTGACTGTATAAACAATCACTAGACACAATAGAGAAACAACGGGTGTGTGACAGTGACTAGAAGCACTTCTGGCCTAGTTCAAAGGTAAATTACGAAGTGACATTTTTCAACGTGCAGTTGGATTGACTGCATAAACAATCCATAGACACATATAGAGAAACTATGGTTGCGTGAGAGCCATTAGAAACATTCTGGTCTAGTTGAAAAGTAAATTACGAAGTGACATTCTTCAACGCCAAATTGGACTGACTATATAAACAATCCCTAGACACAATAGAGAAACTACGGGTGTGTGACAGCCACTAGAAACGCTTCTGGTATATGTTCAAAAGTAAATTACGAAGTGACATTCTTTAACGCTCAATTGGACTGACTGTACAAACAATCTGTAGACACAATAGAGGAACTACGGGTGCGTGAAAGCCTCTTCAAACACTTCTGATCCAGTTCAAAAGTATATCACGATGTGACATTCTTCAACGCGCAATTGGAATGACTGCATAAACAATCCTTAGACACATATAGAGAAACTACGGTTTGCGTGAGAGCCACTAGAAACGCTTCTGGTCTAGTTCAAAAGTAAATTGCGAAGTGGCATTCTTCAACGCACAATTGGAGTGACAGCGTGAACAATCCCTTGACCTATATAGAGAAACTACGGTTCCGTGTGAGCCAATAGAAACGGTTCTGGTCTAGTTCAAAAGTAAATTACGAAGTGCAATTCTTCAACGCGCAATTAGAGTGACAGCGTGAACTATCCCTAGACCAATACAGAGAAACTACGGTTCCGTGAGAGCCACTAGAAACGCTTCTGGTCTAGTTCAAAAGTAAATTGTGAAGTCATATTCTTCAACGCACAAATGGAATGACTGCATGAACAATCCCTAGACACATATAGGGAAACTACGGTTGCGTGAGAGCCACTAGAAACGCTTCTGGTCTAGTTCAAAAGTAAATTACGACGTGAAATTGTCCAACGCGCAATTAGACTGCATGAATAAACAATCCCTAGACACATATAGAGAAACTACGGGTGCGTGAGAGCCATTAGAAGTGCTTCTGGTCTAGTTTAAAAGTAAATTAAGAAGTTAAATTCTTCAACGCGCAATTGGACTGGATTCATAAACAATCCCTATAAACATATAGAGAAACTACAGGTGCGTGAGAGCCACTGGAAACGCTTCTGGTCTAGTTAAAGAGTAAATTACGAAGTGACATTATTCAACGCTAAATTGGACTGGCAGTATAAACAATCCCTAGACACAATAGAGAAACTACGGGTGCGGGACAGCCAGTAGAAACGCTTCTGGTATTGTTCAAAAGTAAATAACCAAGTGAAATTGTTCAACGGGCAATTGGACTGCATGCATAAACAATCCCTAGACACATATAGAGAAACTACGGGTGCGTGAGAGCCACTAAAGGGCTTCTGGTCTAGTTCAAAAGTAAATTACGAAGTGAAATTATTCAACGCGCAATTGGTCTGGATGCAGAAACAATCCCTAGACACATATAGAGAAACTACAACTTCGTGAGAGCCACTAGAAACGCTTCTGGTCTACTTCAAAAGTAAATTACGAAGTGACATTCTTCAACGCAAAATTGGACTGGATGCATCAACAATCCCTAGACACATATATAGAATCTACAGTTGCGTGAGACCCACTGGAACGCTTCTGGTCTAGTTCAAAAGTAAATTACGAAGTGACATTCTTTAACGCTAAATTGGACTGACTGTATAAACAATCTCTAGACACAATAGAGGAACTCCGGTTCACGACAGCCACTAGAAACGCTTCTGGTCGAGCTCAAAAGTAAATCACGATGTGACATTCTTCAACGCGCAATTGGACTGACTGCTTAAATAATCCTTAGACAAATACAGAGAAACTACGGGTGCGTGAGAGCCACCAAAAGCGCTTCTGGTCTAGTTAAAAAGTAAATTACGAAGTGAAATTCTTCAACGCGCAATTGGACTGACTGTATAAACAATCTCTAAACACAATAGAGGAACTACGGGTGCGTGAAAGCCACTTCAATCACTTCTGCTCTAGTTCAAAAGTAAATTACGAAGTGACATTCTTCAACGCTAAATTGGACTGACTGTATAAACAACCCCTAGACACAATAGAGAAACTACGGGTGCGTGACAGCCACTAGAAACGCTTGTGGTATTGTTCAAAAGTAAATTACGAAGTGAAATTGTTCAACCGGCAATTGGACTGCATGCATAAACAATCCCTAGACACACACAGAGAAACTACGGGTGCGTGAGAGCCAGCAGAAGCGCTTCTGGTCTAGTTCAAAAGTAAATTACGAAGTGAAATTCTTCAACGGGCGTTTAGACTGCATGCATAAACAATCCCTAGACACATATAGAGAAACTACGGGTGCGTGAGAGCCACTAGAAACGCTTCTGGTCTAGTTCAAAAGTAAATTACGAAGTGGAATTCCTCAACGCGCAATTGGAGTGACTGCGTGAACCATCCCTACACACATATAGAGAAACTACGGTTGCGTGAGAGCCACTGGAAACTCTTCTGGTCTAGTTCAAAGGTAAATTACGAAGTTACATTCTTCAACGCGAAATTGGACTGACTGTATAAACAATCCCTAGACACATATAGAGAAACTACCATTCCGTGAGAGCCACTAAAAACGCTTCTGGTCTAGTTCAAAAGTAAATTACGAAGTGACATTTTTCAACGTGCAGTTGGACTGACTGCGTAAACAATCCATAGACACATATAGAAAAACTACGGTTGGGTGGGAGCCACTAGAAACGTTCTGGTCTAGTTGAAAAGTAAATTACGAAGTGAAATTGTTAAATGCGCAACTGGAGTGCATGCATAAACAATCCCTAGGCACATATAGAAAAACTACGGGTGCGTGAGAGGCACTAGAAGCGATTCTGGTCTAGTTCAAAAGTAAATTACGAAGTGAAATTCTTCAACGCGCAAATGGAATGAGTGCATGAACAATCCCTAGACACATACAGGGAAACTACGGTTGCGTGAGAGCCGCTAGAAACGCATCTGGTCTATTTCAAACGTACGAATTGGCATTCTTCAACGGGCAACTGGAGTGACTGCATAAACAACCCCTAGACACATATAGAGAAACTACGGTTGCGTGAGAGCCACTAAAAACGCTTCTCGTCTAGTTCTAAAGTAATATAGGAAGTGACATTCTTCAACGCGAAATTGGACTGACTGTATAAACAAACCCTTGACACAATAGAGAAACTACGGGCGCGTGACAGCCACTTCAAACACTTCTGGTCTAGTTCAAAAGTAAATACGATGTGACATTCTTCAACGCACAATTGGACTGGATGCATAAACAATTCCTAGACATATATAGAGAAACTACAATGTCGTGAGTGCCACTAGAAACGCTTATGGTCTAGTTGAAAAGTAAATTACGAAGTGAAATTGTTCAACGCACAATTGAACTGGATGCATAAACAATCCCTAGACACATATAGAGAAACTACGATTCCGTGAGAGCCACTAGAAACGCTTCTGGTCTAGTTCAAAGGTACGAAGTGGCATTCTTCAATGGGCAATTAGAGTGACTGCATAAACAATCCCTTGACACATATAGAGAAACTACGGTTGCGTGAGAGCAACTGGAAACACTTCTGGTCTAGTTCAAAAGTAAATTACGAAGTGACATTCTTCAACCTGCACTTGGACTGACTGCATAAACGATTCCTAGACACATATAGAGAAACTACGGTTGCATGAGAGCCACTAGAAACGCTTCTGGTGTAGTTCAAAAATAAATTACGAAAGTGGCATTCTTCAACGCGCAGTTGGAGCGACTGGATAAGCAATCTCTTGACACATATAGAGAAACCACGGTTGCATCAGAGCCACTGGAAACGCTTCTGGTCTAGTTCAAAAGTAAATTACGAAGTCAAATTCTTCAACGCGCAAATGGAATGAGTGCATGAACAATCCCTAGACACATACAGGGAAACTACGGTTGCGTGAGAGCCACTAGAAACGCTTCTGGTCTAGTTCAAAGGTGCGAAGTGGCATTCTTCAACGGGCAATTGGAGTGACTGCATAAACAATCCCTTGACACATATAGAGAAACTACGGTTGCGTGAGAGCAACTGGAAACGCTTCTGGCCTGGTTCAAAAGTAAATTATGAAGTGACATTCTTCACCGCGAAATTGTAATGACTGAGTGAACAATCCCTAGACAAAATAGAGAAACTACGGGTGCGTTGACAGCCACTAGAAACGCTTCTGGTTCAAAAGTAAATTACGAAGTGAAATTCTTCAACGCTCAATTGGACAGACTGTATAAACAATCCCTAGACACAATAGAGAAACTACGGGTGCGTGACAGCCACTAGAAACGCTTCTGGTATAGTTTAAAAGTTAATTATGAAGTGACATTTTTCAACGCGAAATTGTAATGACTGAGTGAACAATCCCTAGACACAATAGAGAAACTACGGGTGCGTGACAGCCACTAGAAACGCTTCTGGTTCAAAAGTAAATCACGAAGTGAAATTGTTCAACGCGCGTTGTAGAATGCCACTTAGTAATTTACTTTTGAACTAGACCAGAAGCGTTTCTAGTGGCTCTCACGCACCCGTATGCATGCATAAACAATCCCAAGACACGTATAGAGAAACTAAGGGCGCGCGAGAGCCACTAGAAACGTTTCTGGTCTAGTTCAAAAGTAAATCACGAAGTGAAATTCTTCAACGCGCAAATGGAATGAGTGCGTGAACAATCCCTGGACACACACAGGGAAACTACCGTTGCGTGAGAGCAACTAGAAACGCTTCTGGTCTAGTTCAAAAGTAAATTACGAAGTGGAATTCTACAACACGCAATTGGAGTCACTGCATAAACAATCCCTAGACACATATAGAGAAACCACGGCTGCGTGAGAGCCACTAGAAACGCTTCTGGTCTAGTTCAAAAGTAAATTACGTAGTGGCATTCTACAACGCGCAATTGGAGTGCATGCATAATCAATCCCAAGACACATATAGAGAAACTACGGACGCGCGAGAGCCACTAGAAACGCTTCTGGTCTAGTTCAAAAGTAAATTACGAAGTGACATTTTTCAACGTGCAGTTGGACTGACTGCGTAAACAATCCATAGACACATATAGAAAAACTACGGTTGGGTGGGAGCCACTAGAAACGTTCTGGTCTAGTTGAAAAGTAAATTACGAAGTGAAATTGTTAAATGCGCAACTGGAGTGCATGCATAAACAATCCCTAGGCACATATAGAAAAACTACGGGTGCGTGAGAGGCACTAGAAGCGATTCTGGTCTAGTTCAAAAGTAAATTACGAAGTGAAATTCTTCAACGCGCAAATGGAATGAGTGCATGAACAATCCCTAGACACATACAGGGAAACTACGGTTGCGTGAGAGCCGCTAGAAACGCATCTGGTCTATTTCAAACGTACGAATTGGCATTCTTCAACGGGCAACTGGAGTGACTGCATAAACAACCCCTAGACACATATAGAGAAACTACGGTTGCGTGAGAGCCACTAGAAACGCTTCTCGTCTAGTTCTAAAGTAATATAGGAAGTGACATTCTTCAACGCGAAATTGGACTGACTGTATAAACAAACCCTTGACACAATAGAGAAACTACGGGCGCGTGACAGCCACTTCAAACACTTCTGGTCTAGTTCAAAAGTAAATACGATGTGACATTCTTAAACGCACAATTGGACTGGATGCATAAACAATTCCTAGACATATATAGAGAAACTACAATGTCGTGAGTGCCACTAGAAACGCTTATGGTCTAGTTGAAAAGTAAATTACGAAGTGAAATTGTTCAACGCACAATTGAACTGGATGCATAAACAATCCCTAGACACATATAGAGAAACTACGATTCCGTGAGAGCCACTAGAAACGCTTCTGGTCTAGTTCAAAGGTACGAAGTGGCATTCTTCAATGGGCAATTAGAGTGACTGCATAAACAATCCCTTGACACATATAGAGAAACTACGGTTGCGTGAGAGCAACTGGAAACACTTCTGGTCTAGTTCAAAAGTAAATTACGAAGTGACATTCTTCAACCTGCACTTGTACTGACTGTATAAACGATTCCTAGACACATATAGAGAAACTACGGTTGCATGAGAGCCACTAGAAACGCTTCTGGTGTAGTTCAAAAATAAATTACGAAAGTGGCATTCTTCAACGCGCAGTTGGAGCGACTGGATAAGCAATCTCTTGACACATATAGAGAAACCACGGTTGCATCAGAGCCACTGGAAACGCTTCTGGTCTAGTTCAAAAGTAAATTACGAAGTCAAATTCTTCAACGCGCAAATGGAATGAGTGCATGAACAATCCCTAGACACATACAGGGAAACTACGGTTGCGTGAGAGCCACTAGAAACGCTTCTGGTCTAGTTCAAAGGTGCGAAGTGGCATTCTTCAACGGGCAATTGGAGTGACTGCATAAACAATCCCTTGACACATATAGAGAAACTACGGTTGCGTGAGAGCAACTGGAAACGCTTCTGGCCTGGTTCAAAAGTAAATTATGAAGTGACATTCTTCACCGCGAAATTGTAATGACTGAGTGAACAATCCCTAGACAAAATAGAGAAACTACGGGTGCGTTGACAGCCACTAGAAACGTTTCTGGTTCAAAAGTAAATTACGAAGTGAAATTCTTCAACGCTCAATTGGACAGACTGTATAAACAATCCCTAGACACAATAGAGAAACTACGGGTGCGTGACAGCCACTAGAAACGCTTCTGGTATAGTTTAAAAGTTAATTATGAAGTGACATTTTTCAACGCGAAATTGTAATGACTGAGTGAACAATCCCTAGACACAATAGAGAAACTACGGGTGCGTGACAGCCACTAGAAACGCTTCTGGTTCAAAAGTAAATCACGAAGTGAAATTGTTCAACGCGCGTTGTAGAATGCCACTTAGTAATTTACTTTTGAACTAGACCAGAAGCGTTTCTAGTGGCTCTCACGCACCCGTATGCATGCATAAACAATCCCAAGACACGTATAGAGAAACTAAGGGCGCGCGAGAGCCACTAGAAACGTTTCTGGTCTAGTTCAAAAGTAAATCACGAAGTGAAATTCTTCAACGCGCAAATGGAATGAGTGCGTGAACAATCCCTGGACACACACAGGGAAACTACCGTTGCGTGAGAGCAACTAGAAACGCTTCTGGTCTAGTTCAAAAGTAAATTACGAAGTGGAATTCTACAACACGCAATTGGAGTCACTGCATAAACAATCCCTAGACACATATAGAGAAACCACGGCTGCGTGAGAGCCACTAGAAACGCTTCTGGTCTAGTTCAAAAGTAAATTACGTAGTGGCATTCTACAACGCGCAATTGGAGTGCATGCATAATCAATCCCAAGACACATATAGAGAAACTACGGACGCGCGAGAGCCACTAGAAACGCTTCTGGTCTAGTTCAAAAGTAAATTACGAAGTGACATTTTTCAACGTGCAGTTGGACTGACTGCGTAAACAATCCATAGACACATATAGAAAAACTACGGTTGGGTGGGAGCCACTAGAAACGTTCTGGTCTAGTTGAAAAGTAAATTACGAAGTGAAATTGTTAAATGCGCAACTGGAGTGCATGCATAAACAATCCCTAGGCACATATAGAAAAACTACGGGTGCGTGAGAGGCACTAGAAGCGATTCTGGTCTAGTTCAAAAGTAAATTACGAAGTGAAATTCTTCAACGCGCAAATGGAATGAGTGCATGAACAATCCCTAGACACATACAGGGAAACTACGGTTGCGTGAGAGCCGCTAGAAACGCATCTGGTCTATTTCAAACGTACGAATTGGCATTCTTCAACGGGCAACTGGAGTGACTGCATAAACAACCCCTAGACACATATAGAGAAACTACGGTTGCGTGAGAGCCACTAGAAACGCTTCTCGTCTAGTTCTAAAGTAATATAGGAAGTGACATTCTTCAACGCGAAATTGGACTGACTGTATAAACAAACCCTTGACACAATAGAGAAACTACGGGCGCGTGACAGCCACTTCAAACACTTCTGGTCTAGTTCAAAAGTAAATACGATGTGACATTCTTAAACGCACAATTGGACTGGATGCATAAACAATTCCTAGACATATATAGAGAAACTACAATGTCGTGAGTGCCACTAGAAACGCTTATGGTCTAGTTGAAAAGTAAATTACGAAGTGAAATTGTTCAACGCACAATTGAACTGGATGCATAAACAATCCCTAGACACATATAGAGAAACTACGATTCCGTGAGAGCCACTAGAAACGCTTCTGGTCTAGTTCAAAGGTACGAAGTGGCATTCTTCAATGGGCAATTAGAGTGACTGCATAAACAATCCCTTGACACATATAGAGAAACTACGGTTGCGTGAGAGCAACTGGAAACACTTCTGGTCTAGTTCAAAAGTAAATTACGAAGTGACATTCTTCAACCTGCACTTGTACTGACTGTATAAACGATTCCTAGACACATATAGAGAAACTACGGTTGCATGAGAGCCACTAGAAACGCTTCTGGTGTAGTTCAAAAATAAATTACGAAAGTGGCATTCTTCAACGCGCAGTTGGAGCGACTGGATAAGCAATCTCTTGACACATATAGAGAAACCACGGTTGCATCAGAGCCACTGGAAACGCTTCTGGTCTAGTTCAAAAGTAAATTACGAAGTCAAATTCTTCAACGCGCAAATGGAATGAGTGCATGAACAATCCCTAGACACATACAGGGAAACTACGGTTGCGTGAGAGCCACTAGAAACGCTTCTGGTCTAGTTCAAAGGTGCGAAGTGGCATTCTTCAACGGGCAATTGGAGTGACTGCATAAACAATCCCTTGACACATATAGAGAAACTACGGTTGCGTGAGAGCAACTGGAAACGCTTCTGGCCTGGTTCAAAAGTAAATTATGAAGTGACATTCTTCACCGCGAAATTGTAATGACTGAGTGAACAATCCCTAGACACAATAGAGAAACTACGGGTGCGTTGACAGCCACTAGAAACGCTTCTGGTTCAAAAGTAAATTACGAAGTGAAATTCTTCAACGCTCAATTGGACAGACTGTAAAACAATCCCTAGACACAATAGAGAAACTACGGGTGCGTGACAGCCACTAGAAACGCTTCTGGTATAGTTTAAAAGTTAATTATGAAGTGACATTTTTCAACGCGAAATTGTAATGACTGAGTGAACAATCCCTAGACACAATAGAGAAACTACGGGTGCGTGACAGCCACTAGAAACGCTTCTGGTTCAAAAGTAAATCACGAAGTGAAATTGTTCAACGCGCGTTGTAGAATGCCACTTAGTAATTTACTTTTGAACTAGACCAGAAGCGTTTCTAGTGGCTCTCACGCACCCGTATGCATGCATAAACAATCCCAAGACACGTATAGAGAAACTACGGGCGCGCGAGAGCCACTAGAAACGTTTCCGGTCTAGTTCAAAAGTAAATCACGAAGTGAAATTCTTCAACGCGCAAATGGAATGAGTGCGTGAACAATCCCTGGACACACACAGGGAAACTACGGTTGCGTGAGAGCAACTAGAAACGCTTCTGGTCTAGTTCAAAAGTAAATTACGAAGTGGAATTCTACAACGCGCAATTGGAGTCACTGCATAAACAATCCCTAGACACATATAGAGAAACCACGGCTGCGTGAGAGCCACTAGAAACGCTTCTGGTCTAGTTCAAAAGTAAATTACGAAGTGGCATTCTACAACGCGCAATTGGAGTGCATGCATAATCAATCCCAAGACACATATAGAGAAACTACGGACGCGCGAGAGCCACTAGAAACGCTTCTGGTCTAGTTCAAAAGTAAATTACGAAGGATAATTCTTCAACGCGCAATTGGACTGGATGCATGAACAATTCCTAGACACATATAGAGAAACTACAATGGCCTGAGAGCCACTAGAAACGCTTTTGGTCTAGTTTAAAAGTAAATTACGAAGTGGCATTCTTCAATACGCAATTGGAGTGACAGCGTGAACAATCCCTAGACCAATATAAAGAAACTACGGTTCCGTGAGAGCCACTGGAAACGCTTCAGCTCTTGTTCAAAAGTAAATTACGAAGTCAAATTCTTCAACGCGCAAATGGAATGACTGCATGAACAATCCCTAGACACATATATGAAAACTACGGTTGCGTGAGAGCCACTAGAAACGCTTCTTGTCTAGTTGAAAAGTAAATTACGAAGTGAAATTGTTCAACGCGCAATTGAACTGGATGCATAAACAATCCCTAGACACATATAGAGAAACTACAATTCCGTGAGAGCAACTAGAAACACTTCTGGTCTAGTTCAAAAGTAAATTACGAAGTGACATTCTTCAACGCTCAATTGGACAGACTGTATAAACAATCCCTAGACACAATAGAGAAACTACGGTTGCGTGAGAGCCACTGGAAACGCTTCTGGTCTGGTTCAAAAGTAAATTACGTTGTGGCATTTTTCAACGTTCAATTGCACTGCCTGTATAAACGATCGCTAGACACAATAGAGAAACTACGGGTGCGTGACAGCCACTAGAAACACTTCTGGTATAGTTCAAAACTAAAATACGAAGTGAAATTTTTCAACGCACAATTGGACTGCATGCATAAACAATCCCTAGACACATATAGATAAACTACAGTTGCGTGAGAGCCGCTAGAAACGCTTCTGGTCTAGTTCAAAGGTAAATTACGAAGTGGCATTCTTCAACGCGCAATTGGAGTGACTGCATAAACAATCCCTAGACACATATAGAGAAACTACGGTTGCATCAGAGCCACTGTAAACGCTTCTGGTCTAGTTCAAAAGTAAATTACGAAGTGGCATTCTTCAACGCGCAATTGGAGTGGCAGCGTGAACAATCCCTAGACCAATATAGAGAAACTACGGTTCTGTGAGAGCCACTTGAAAGGCTTCTGGTCTAGTTCAAAAGTAAATTACGAAGTGACATTCTTCAACCTGCAGTTGGACTGACTGCATAAACAATCCATAGACACATATACACTACGGTTGCGTGAGAGCCACGAGAAACGCTTCTGGTCTAGTTCAAAACTAAGTTACGAAGTGACATTCTTCAACGTGCAGTTTTACTGACTGCATAAACAATTCCTAGACACATATAGAGAAACTATGGTTGCATGCGAGCCACTAGAAACGCTTCTGGTCTAGTTCAAAAATAAATTACGAAAGTGGCATTCTTCAACGCGCAATTCGAGCGACTGCATAAGCAGTCGCTTGACACATATAGAGAAACTACGGTTGCATGAGAGCCACTGGAAACGCTTCTGGTCTAGTTCAAAAGTAAATTACGAAGTCAAATTCTTCAACGCGCAAATGGAATGTGTGCATGAACAATCCCTAGACACATACAGGAAAACTACGGTTACGTGAGAGCCACTAGAAACGCTTCTGATCTAGTTCAAAAGTAAATTACGAAGTGGCATTCTTGAACGTGCAGTAGGACTGACTGCATGAACAATTCCTAGACACATATAGAGAAACTACAATTGCGTGAGAGCCAATAGAAACGCTTCTTGTCTAGTTCAATAGTAAATTACGTTGTGCCATTTTTCAACGCTCAATTGCACTGCCTGTATAAACGATCCCTAGACACAATAGAGAAACTACGGGTGCGTGACAGCCACTAGAAACACTTCTGGTATAGTTCAAAAGTAAATTACGAAGTGACATTCTTCAACGCTAAATTGGACTGACTGTAAAAACTATCCCTAGACCCAATAGAGAAACTACGGGCGCGTGAAAGAAACTGGAAACACTTCTGGTCTAGTTCAAAAGTAAATTACGAAGTGACATTCTTCAACCTGCAGTTGGACTGACTGCATAACCAATTCATAGACACATATACACTACGGTTGCGTGAGAGCCACGAGAAACGCTTCTAGTCTAGTTCAAAGGTAAATTACCAAGTGACATTCTTCAACGCACAATCGTACTGACTGCATAAAGAATCCCTAGACACATATAGGGAAACAACGGCTGCATGCGAGCCGCTAGAAACGCTTCTGGTCTAGTTCAAAAATAAATTACGAAAGTGGCATTATCAAAGCGCAATTGGAGCGACTGCATAAGCAATCCCTTGACACATATAGAGAAACTACGGTTGCATGAGAGCCACTGGAAACGCTTCTGGTCTAGTTCAAAAGTCAATTACGAAGTGAAATGCTTCAACGCGCAAATGGAATGAGTGCATGAACAATCGCTAGACACATACAGGGAAACTACGGTTGCGTGACAGCCACTAGAAACGCTTCTGGTCGAGTTCAAAGGTAAATTACGAAGTGGCATTCTTCAACGCGCAATTGGAGTGACTGCATAAACAATCCCTAGACACATATAGAGAAACTACGGTTGCATCAGAGCCACTGGAAACGCTTCTGGTCTAGTTCAAAAGTAAATTACGAAGTGGCATTCTACAACGCGCAATTGGAGTAACTGCATAAACAATCCCTAGACACAAATAGAGAAACTACTGTTGCGTGAGAGCCACTAGAAACACTTCTGGTCTAGTTCAAAGGTAAATTACCAAGTGACATTCTTCAACGCGCAATCGGACTGACTGCATAAAGAATCCCTAGACACATATAGAGAAACTACGGTTGCATGCGAGCCACTAGAAACGCTTCTGGTCTAGTTCAAAAAGAAATTACGAAAGTTACATTCTTGAACGCGATATTGGACTGACTGTAAAACAATCCCTAGATAAATTAGAGAAAGTACGGTTCCATGAGAGCCACTTGAAACGCTTCTGGTCTAGTTCAAAAGTAAATTACGAAGTCAAATTCTTCAACGCGCAAATGGAATGAGTGCATGAACAATCCCTAGACACATACAGGGAAACTACGGTTGCGTGACAGCCACTAGAAACGCTTCGGATCTGGTTCAAAAGTAAATTACGAAGTGAAATTGTTCAACGCACAATTGAACTGGATGCGTAAACAATCCCTAGACACATATAGAGAAACTACAATTCCATGAGAGCCACTAGAAACGCTTCTGGTCTAGTTCACAGGTACGAAGTGGCATTCTTCAACGGGCAATTGGAGTGACTGCATAAACTATCCCTAGACCAATATAGAGAAACTACGATTCCGTGAGAGCCACTAGAAACGCTTCTGGTCTAGTTCAAAAGTAAATTACGAAATAGAATTCTTCAACGCGCAATTGGAGTGACTGCGTGAACCATCCCTAGACACATATAGAGAAACTACGATTGCGTGAGAGCCACTGGAAACGATTCTGGTCTAGTTCAAAAGTATATTACGAAGTGAAATTCTTCAACGCGCAAATGGAATGACTGACTGAACAATCCCTAGACACAATAGAGAAACTACGGGTGCGTGACAGCCACTAGAAACGCTTCTGGTTCAAAAGTAAATTACGAAGTGAAATTTTTCAACGCGCAATTGGACTGCATGCCTAAACAATCCCAAGACACATATAGAGAAACTACGGGTGCGTGACACCCACTACAAACGCTTCTGGTTCAAAAGTAAATTACGAAGTGAAATTGTTCTACGTGCAATTGGACTGCATGCATAAACAATCCCAAGACACATATAGAGAAACTACGGTTGCGTGAAAGCCACTAGAAACGCTTCTGGTCTAGTTCAAAAGTATATTACGAAGTGAAATTCTTCAACGCGCAATTGGACTGGATTCATAAACAATTCCTAGACACATATAGAGAAACTACAATTCCAGGAGAGCAGCTATAAACGCTTCTGGTCTAATTCAAAAGTAAATTACGAAGTGGCATTCTGCAACGTGCAATCGGAGTGACTCCATAAACAACCCCTAGACACATATAGAGAAACTACGGGTGTGTGAACGCCACTAGAAACGCTTCTGGTCTAGTTCAAACGTAAATTACGAAGTGGCATTCTTCAACGCGCCATGGAGTGACTGCATAAACAACCCCTAGACACATATAGGGAAACTACGGTTGCGTGAGAGCCACTAGAAACGCTTTTGGTCTAGTTCAAAAGTAAATTACGAAGTGAATTTGCTCAACGCGCAATTGGACAGACTGTATAAACAATCCCTAGACACAATAGAGAAACTACGGGCGCGTGACAGCCGCTAGAAACGCTTCTGGTTCACATGTAAATTACGAAGTGAAATTGTTCAACGCGTGTTGTAGAATGCCACTTAGTAAATTACTTTTGAACTAGACCAGAAGCGTTTCTAGTGGCTCTCACGCACCCGTATGCATGCATAAACAATCCCAAGACACATATAGAGAAACTACGGGTGCGTGACAGCCACTAGAAACACTTCCGGTATAGTTCTAAAGTAATATAGGAAGTGAATTTGCTCAACGCGCAATTGAACTGGATGCATAAACAATCCCTAGACACATATAGAGAAACTACGGTTGCGTGAGAGCAACTGGAAACGCTTCTGGTCTAGTTCAAAAGTAAATTACGAAGTGACATTGTTCAACCTGCAGTTGGACTGACTGCATAAACAATCCATAGACACATATACACTACGGTTGCGTGAGAGCCACTAGAAACGCTTCTGGTGTAGTTCAAAAGTAAGATACGAAGTGACATTCTTCAACGTGCAGTTGGACTGACCGCATAAACAATTCCTAGACACATATAGAGAAACTACGGTTGCGTGAGAGCCACTAGAAACGCTTCTGGTCTAGTTCAAAGGTAAATTATAACGTGACATTCTTCAATGCGCAATCGGACTGACTGCATAAAGAATCCCTAGACACATATAGAGAAACAACGGTTGCATGCGAGCCACTAGAAACGCTTCTGGTCTAGTTCAAAAATAAATTACGAAAGTGACATTCCTAAACGCGAAAATAGAATAACTGCATGAACAATCCCTAGACACATATAGGGAAACTACGGTTGCGTGAGAGCCACTAGAAACGCTTCTGCTCTACTTTAAAAGTAAATTACGAAGTTAAATTCTTCAACGCGCAATTGGACTAGATTCATAAACAATCCCTAGACATATATAGAGAAACTACATTTGCATGAGAGCCGCTAGAAACGCTTCTGGTCTATTTCAAAAGTAAATTACGAAGTGACATTCTTCAACGCTAAATTGGACTGACTAAAAAGAATCCCTAGACACAATAGAGAAACTACGGGTGCGTGAAAGCCACTAGAAATGCTTCTGGCCTGGTTAAAAAGTAAATTACGAAGTGACATTCTTCAACGCCTAATTGGACTGCATGCCTAAACAATCCACAGACACATATAGAGAAACTACGGGTGCGTGTGAGCCACTAGAAACGCCTCTGGTCTAGTTCAAAAGTAAATTACGAAGTGGCATTCTACAACGCGCAATCGGAGTGACCGCATAAACAATCCCTAGACACATATAGAGAAACTACGGGTGCGTGACAACCACTAGAAACGCTTCTGGTTCAAAAGTAAATTACGAAGTGAAATTTTTCAACGCGCAATTGGACTGCATGCATAAACAATCCCAAGACACATATAGAAAAACTACGGGTGCGTGACAGCCACTACAAACGCTTCTGGTTCAAAAGTAAATTGCGAAGTGAAATTGTTCTACGTGCAATTGGACTGCATGCATAAACAATCCCAAGACACATATAGAGAAATTACGGGCGCGCGAGAGCCACTAGAAACGCTTCTGGTCTAGTTCAAAAGTAAATTACGAAGGGGCATTCTTCAACGCGCAATTGGAGTGACAACGCGAACTATCCCTAGACCAATATAGAGAACCTACGATACCGTGAGAGCCACTAGAAACGCTTCTGGTCTAGTTCAAAATTAAATTACGAAGTGAAACTCTTCAACGCGCAAATGGAATGACTGTATTAACAATCCCTAGACACATATAGAGAAACTACGGTTGCGTGAAAGCCACTTCAAACCCTTCTGGTCTAGTTCGAAAGTAAATTACGAAGTGAAATTCTTCAACGCGCAAATGGAATGAGTGCATGAACAATCCCTAGACACATACAGGGAAACTACGGTTGCGTGAGAGCCACTAGAAACGCTTCTGGTCCAGTTCAAAGGTACGAAGTGACATTCTTCAACGTGCAATTGGACTGACTGTATAAACAAGTCAATAAAGAAACTACGTGTGCGTGACAGCCACTAGAAACGCTTCTGGTCTAGTTCAAAAGTAAATTACGAAGTGAAATTGTTCAACGCACAATTGAACTGGATGCATAAACCCTAGACACATACAGGGAATATATATGTGATATGTGTCTTGGCATGCATAAACAATGCCAAGACACATATAGAGAAATTACGGGCGCACGAGAGCCACTAGAAACGCTTCTGGTCTAGTTCAAATGTAAATTACGAAGTGGCATTCTTCAACGCGCAATTGGAGTGACAGCGTGAACACTCCCTAGACCAATATAGAGAAACTACGGTTCCGTGAGAGCCACTAGAAATGCTTCAGGTGTAGTTCAAAAGTAAATTACGATCTCAAATGGCTCAACGCGCAATTCAACTGGATGCATAAACAATCCCTAGACACATATAGAGAAACTACGATTGCGTGAGAGCCAGTAGAAACCCGTCTTCTATAGTTCAAAAGTAAATTACGAAGTGAAATTGTTCAACGCGCAATTGAACTGCATTCATAAACAATGCCTAGACACATATAGAGAAAATACGGGTGCGTGAGAGCCACTAGAAGTGCTTCTGGTCTGGTTGAAAAGTGAATTACGAAGTGACATTCTTAAACGCTAAATTGGACTGCATGTATAAACAATCCCTAGACACATAGAGAAACTACGGGTGCGTGAGAGCCACTAGAAACGCTTCTGGTGTAGCTTAAAAGTAAATTACGAAGTTAAATTCTTCAACGCGCAATTGGACTGGATTCATAAACAATTCCTAGACACATATAGAGAAACTACAATTCCAGGAGAGCAGCTATAAACGCTTCTGGTCTAGTTGAAAAGTAAATTACGAAGTGGCATTCTGCAACGTGCAATCGGAGTGACTCCATAAACAACCCCTAGACACATATAGAGAAACTACGGGTGTGTGAACGCCACTAGAAACGCTTCTGGTCTAGTTCAAACGTAAATTACGAAGTGGCATTCTTCAACGCGCCATGGAGTGACTGCATAAACAACCTCTAGACACATATAGGGAAACTACGGTTGCGTGAGAGCCACTAGAAACGCTTTTGGTCTAGTTCAAAAGTAAATTAGGAAGTGAATTTGCTCAACGCGTAATTGAACTGGATGCATAAACAATCCCTAGACACATAGAGAAACTAGAATTCCGTGAGAGCCACTAGAAACGCTTCTGGTCTAGTTCAAAGGTAAATCACGAAGTGACATTCTTCAACGCTCAATTGGACAGACTGTATAAACAATCCCTAGACACAATAGAGAAACTACGGGTGCGTGACAGCCACTAGAAACGCTTCTGGTCTAGTTCAAAAGTAAATTACGAAGTGACATTCTTGAACGTGCAGTAGGACTGACTGCATAAACAATCCTTAGACAGATATAGAGAAACTACGTTTGCGTGAGAGCCACTGGAAGCGCTTCTGGTCTAGTTCAAAAGTAAATTACGAAGTGGCATTCTTCAACGCGCAATAGTACTGACTGCATAAAGAATCCCTAGACACATATAGAGAAACAACGGTTGCATGCGAGCCACTAGAAACGCTTCTGGTCTAGTTCAAAGGTAAATTACCAAGTGACATTCTTCAACGCACAATCGTACTGACTGCATAAAGAATCCCTAGACACATATAGAGAAACAACGGTTGCATGCGAGCCACTAGAAACGCTTCTGGTCTAGTTCAAAAATAAATTACGAAAGTGGCATTCTTCAACGGGCAATTGGAGTGACTGCACAAACAATCCCTTGACACATATAGAGAAACTACGGTTGCGTGAGAGCAACTGGAAACGCTTCTGGTCTAGTTGAAATGTAAATTACCAAGTGACATTCTTCAACGTGCAATTGGAGTGGCAGCGTGAACAATCCCTAGACCAATATAGAGAAACTACGGTTGTGTGAGATCCACTTCAAACCCTTCTGGTCTAGTTCAAAAGTAAATTACGAAGTGAAATTCTTCAACGCGCAAATGGAATGAGTGCATGAACAATCCCTAGACACATACAGGGAAACTACGGTTGCGTGAGAGCCACTAGAAACGCTTCTGGTCCAGTTCAAAGGTACGAAGTGGCATTCTTCAACGGGCAACTGGAGTGACTGCATAAACAATCCCTTGACACATATAGAGAAACTACGGTTGCGTGAGAGCAACTGGAAACGATTCTCGTCTAGTTCAAAAGTATATTACGAAGTGACATTCTTCAACCTGCAGTTGGACTGACTGCATAAACAATCCATAGACACATATACACTACGGTTGCGTGAGAGCCACTAGAAACGCTTCTGGTCTAGTTCAAAATAAATTACGAAGTCAAATTCTTCAACGCGCAAATGGTATGACTGCATGAACAAACCCTAGACACATATAGGAAAACTACGGTTGCGTGAGAGCCACTAGAAACGCTTCTGGTCTAGTTCAAAAGTAAATTACGAAGTGAAATTGTTCAACGTGCAATTGAACTGGATGCATAAACAATCCCTAGACACATATAGAGAAACTACAATTCCGTGAGAGCCACTAGAAACGCTTCTCGTCTAGTTCTAAAGTAATATAGGAAGTGACATTCTTAAACGCGAAATTGGACTGACTGTATAAACAAACCCTTGACACAATAGAGAAACTACGGGCGCGTGACAGCCACTTCAAACACTTCTGGTCTAGTTCAAAAGTAAATACGATGTGACATTCTTCAACGCGCTATTGGACTGACTGCATAAAGAATCCCTAGGAACATATTGAGAAACGAGGTTGCGTGAGAGCTACTTGAAACGCTTCTGGTCCAGTTGAAATAAATTACGAAGTGACATTCTTCAACGCACAATTGGACTGGATGCATAAACAATTCCTCGACATATATAGAGAAACTGCAATGTCGTGAGTGCCACTAGAAACGCTTCTGGTCCAGTTGAAAAGTAAATTACCAAGTGACATTCTTCAACGTGCAATTGGACTGACTGTATAAACAAGTCAATAGAGAAACTACGTGTGCGTGACAGCCACTAGAAACGCTTCTGGTCTAGTTCAAAAGTAAATTACGAAGTGAAATTGTTCAACGCACAATTGAACTGGATGCATAAACCCTAGACACATACAGGGAAACTACGGTTGCGTGAGAGCCACTAGAAATGCTTCTGGTCTAGTTCAAAGGTACGAAGTGGCATTCTTCAACGGGCAACTGGAGTGACTGCATAAACAATCCCTTGACACATATAGAGAAACTACGGTTGCGTGAGAGCAACTGGAAACGCTTCTGGTCTAGTCCAAAAGTATATTAGGAAGTGACATTCTTCAACCTGCAGTTGGATTGACTGCATAAACATTCCATAGACACATATACACTACAATTGCGTGAGAGCCGCTAGAAACGCTTCTGGTCTAGTTCAAAAGTAAATTACGAAGTGAAATTGTTCAACGCGCCATTTGCATGCATAAACAATCCCTAGACAGATATAGAAAAACTACGGTCGCGTGAGAGCCCCTAGGAACGCTTCTGGTCTAGTTCACAGGTACGAAGTGGCATTCATCAACGGGCAAATGGACTGGTTTCATAAACAATCCCTAGACATATATAGAGAAACTACAATTGCGTGAGAACCACTAGAAACGCTTCTGGTCTAGTTCAAAAGTAAATACGATGTGACATTCTTCAACGTGCTATTGGACTGACTGCATAAAGAATCCCTAGTAACATATTGAGAAACTGCGGTTGCGTGAGATAACTAGAAACGCTTCTGGTCCAGTTGAAATAAATTACGAAGTGACATTCTTACGCACAATTGGACTGGATGCATAAACAATCCCTAGACATATCTAGAGAAACTACAATGTCGTGGGGGCCACTAGAAACGCTTCTGGTCTAGTTGAAAAGTAAATTACCAAGTGACATTCTTCAACGCGCACTTGGAGTGACTGCATAAACAAACCCTAGACACAATAGAGAAACTACGGTTGCGTGAGAGCGACACGAAACGCTTCTGGTCTAGTTCAAAGTTAAATTACCAAGTGACATGCTTCAACGCGCAATTAAACTGACTGCATAAAGAATCCCTAGACGCATATACAGAAACAACGGTTGCATGCGAGCCACAAGAAACGTTTCTGGTCTAGTTCAAAAATAAATTACGAAAGTGGCATTCTTCAACGCGCAATTGGAGCGACTGCTTAAGCAATCCCTTGACACATATAGAGAAACTACGGTTGCATGAGAGCCACTTGAAACGCTTCTGGTCTAGTTCAAAAGTAAATTACGAAGTCAAATTCTTCAACGCGCAAATGAAATGAGTGCATGAATAATCCCTAGACACATACAGGGAAACTACGGTTGCGTGAGAGCCACTAGAAACGCTTCGGATCTAGTTCAAAAGTAAATTACGAAAGTGACATTCCTCAACGCGAAATGGAATAACTGCATGAACAATCCCTAGACACATATAGGAAAACTACGGTTGCGTGAGAGCCACTAGAAACGCTTCTGCTCTATTTTAAAAGTAAATTACGAAGTAAAATTCTTCAACGCGCAATTGGACTGGATTCATAAACAATCCCTAGACATATATAGAGAAACTACAATTGCGTGAGAGCCGCTAGAAACGCTTCTGGTCTATTTTAAAAGTAAATTACGAAGTAAAATTCTTCAACGCGCAATTGGACTGGATTCATAAACAATCCCTAGACATATATAGAGAAACTACAATTGCGTGAGATCCGCTAGAAACGCTTCTGGTCTAGTTCAAAAGTAAATTACGAAGTGACATTCTTCAACGCTAAATTGGACTGACTGTAAAAAGAATCCCTAGACACAATAGAGAAACTACGGGTGCGTGAAAGCCACTAGAAAGGCTTCTGGCCTGGTTGAAAAGTAAATTACGAAGTGACATTCTTCAACGCCTAATTGGACTGCATGCCTAAACAATCCATAGACACATATAGAGAAACTACGGGTGCGTGAGAGCCACTAGAAACGCTTCAGGTCTAGTTCAAAAGTAAATTACCAAGTGGCATTCTACAACGCGCAATCAGAGTGACTGCATAAACAATCCCTAGACACATATAGAGAAACTACGTTTGCGTGAAAGCCACTAGAAACGCTTCTGGTCTAGTTCAAAAGTATATTACGAAGTGAAATTCTTCAACGCGCAAATGGAATGACTGAGTGAACAATCCCTAGACACAATAGAGAAACTACGGGTGCGTGACAGCCACTAGAATCGCTTCTGGTTCAAAAGTTAATTACGAAGTGAAATTTTTCAACGCGCAATTGGACTGCATGCATAAACAATCGCAAGACACATATAGAGAAACTACGGGTTCGTGACAGCCACTACAAACGCTTCTGGTTCAAAAGTAAATTACGAAGTGAAATTGTTCTACGTGCAATTGGACTGCATGCATAAACAATCCCAAGACATTTATAGAGAAACTACGGTTGCGCGAAGCCACTGGAAACGCTTCTGGTCTAGTTCAAAAGTAAATTACGATCTCAAATGGCTCAACGCGCAATTCAACTGGATGCATAAACAATCCCTAGACACATATAGAGAAACTACAATTGCGTGAGAGCCAGTAGAAACCCGTCTTGTATAGTTCAAAAGTAAATTACGAAGTGAAATTGTTCAACGCGCAATTGAACTGCATGCATAAACAATGCCTAGACACATATAGAGAAAATACGGGTGCGTGAGAGCCACTAGAAGTGCTTCTGGTCTGGTTGAAAAGTGAATTACGAAGTGACATTCTTAAACGCTAAATTGGACTGCATGCATAAACAATCCCTAAACACATATAGAGAAACTACGGGTGCGTGAGAGCCACTAGAAACGCTTCTGGTCTAGCTTAAAAGTAAATTACGAAGTTAAATTCTTCAACGCGCAATTGGACTGGATTCATAAACAATTCCTAGACACATATAGAGAAACTACAATTCCAGGAGAGCAGCTATAAACGCTTCTGGTCTAGTTCAAAAGTAGATTACGAAGTGGCATTCTGCAACGTGCAATCGGAGTGACTCCATAAACAACCCCTAGACACTTATAGGGAAACTACGGTTGCGTGAGAGCCACTAGAAACGCTTCTGGTCTAGTTGAAAAGTAAATTACGAAGTGACATTCTGCAACGAGAAATTGGATTGACTCCATAAACAATCTCTAGACACATATAGAGAAACTACGGTTGCGTGAAAGCCACTAGAAACACTTCTGGTCTAGTTCGAAAGTAAATTACGATGTCACATTCTTCAACGCGCAATTGTACTGACTGGATAAAGAATGCCTAGACACATATAGAGAAACTACGTTTGGATGAGCGCCACTAGAAACGCTTCTGGTCCAGTTGAAAAGTAAATATAGGAAGTGACGTTCTTCAACGTGCAATTGGACTGACTGCATGAACAATCCCTAGACACATATAGAGAAACTGCGGGTGCGTGACAGCCACTAGAAACGCTTCTGGTCTAGTTCAAATGTAATTTACGAAGTGACATTCTTCAACGTGCAGTTAAACTGACATCATAAACAATTCCTAGACACATATAAAGAAACTACGGTTGCGTGAGAGCCACTAGAAACGCTTCTGGTCTAGTTCAAAGGTAAATTACGATGTGACATTCTTCAACGTGCAATTGGACTGACTGTATAAACAATCTCTAGAAACAATAGAGAAACTACGTGTGCGTGACAGCCATTAGAAATGCTGCATTAAAAGGTCTAGTTCAAAAATAAATACTAAGTGAAATTCTTCAACGCGCAATTGGATAATGATGATGATGATTGTTTGAGTTTAGTGGCGCAAGGGCCAGGTTTGGCCAAAGAGCGCCATGCCAGTGTTAGTTCGAAGTGAAGTGATGAATTCAAAGAAGTAGATGTGACGTGGCTGTAAAGGGGCCTAAAATAGTCGCTGTAAAGTGCGTAAAATCTACATGTAATAAGATAATGGCAATGACTAGTGACGTGTACTATGAATATAATAGATGCATTGCTAAAGAATGATATGATATAAAAGATATGTCAGATATAAAATTGTCAAGAAACACTACTACCTAAACAGAGCCCTTGAAACACAAGGGCCTGGGGCATGTACTTTTTCAAAACTACCATCACAGAGGCATCCTCTGGAGAGAGGGTGCGCTATGAATTTATTGGGCTTATAACATGCAGAACCACGTCGTTTAAAAAACTTAGGACTGCTTTGGTGTTAAACAGCGGTTCCTCACCAAGAAACATATTAGGATGCAGAGGAACATGATAGCGGTAAGCTAAAGGAAAATGTTTTTTTCTATCTGTTTCGGCATATCGATACTCCAGGAGAACGTGGAGGACGGTTAGCCTCTCATCACACCTACTGCAGGTTGGTGGTTCATCTCCAGTCCGCAAAAAACTATGGGTTCCAAATGGGTGTCCTATTCTGAGACGACAGAATAGGACATCAGTTCGCCGCGTTCGCGTTGCGGAGTGCCAGAAACCTAACTGTGGCTTAATCAAGTGAAGCTTATTTGTTTCTGCATCCCACAGACGTTTCCAATGGCTTCGCAGTTTCTTACGCAAGAAAGGTTTCAAATCTGTTGCAGAAACTGCGGCTGTAGGATTAATAGCGTGTGATGTTATTGACGTAGCCATTCGGTCAGCTAGCACATTACCCTCAATGCTTCTATACCCAGGCACCCAGCATATAAAGATATGCTGGCTAGATACATACGCTCTACACAGTACGGAATAGAGCTCAATGACTATAGGATTTTTCTGTTTACAGGGTGACTTTAAAGGGTTTGACACTTTGAGAGTCTGTAAATATGATTGATTTTTGAAGTTGGCGTCGGTTGGCGTCACTGCCCGCTCACTGTGTGTAGGCCGGACAGCCGCCGGAAGCCGTTGCGACGCTGCCTCCAGACGCGCCACTTCGGCAAAGGTTGTTCTTTGGCAGGTAGGATACCCGCCTGCGTGCCTCCTTGAACGTTAGATTTTCCTTTACTTAATTGTTACAATTTCTTTTTCTTTTTATTGCGATAGCAATTATATGGACACTTCAACCGGATTTCTGCCGTCGGAGTCGCCGGCGCCGTTGCCGTGAGTTTCCGCATAGATAAAATCGTCGCCGCGCGCCGTATGCCCGAGCGGAGGAAGCGTGCGGGGGCACGCGCTATCACGGAGAGCGAACGCACTCAATCTCCCACGCGCAAGCAAGGAAGCGGGAAGCCAGCGCCGGAGGAAGCGGGGGGGGGGGGGGCACTTCTACTCTGCCAACAACCGCGCTCGTCGCTCGCCCGCACAGTCTCTTATCTCTCCCACGCGCAAGCAAGGAAGCGGGAAGCCAGCGCCGGAGGGAGCGGGAAGGGGGGGGGGGCACTTCTACTCTGCCAACAACCGCGCGTCGCTCGCCCGCACCGTCTCATCTCCACACGGCTCTGACCTTTATGCACTGTGCATGCGCCGCTCAGTTTCTGTTGAAGCGATATACCGCACGTACGTTCGCCCGCTGCAGCGTATGGGCTTGCTGCCAGCGTTTTGACAGTCGCTGTCTGCAGTCATTCAGTGTGATCTATTCATGTTTGTTTGTGCGCGCTCCCACCGCGCTGTTTCATTCAGTTAGTAATAGTCGGGCCACATTTTCCAACGCACGCTACACATGTAATGCTGCCCGGATCGGCAGTGCAACGCTGCAGGTGTGTACCTTCGCACGCGCTGCCCACGGGAAGCGCTTCTCATCAACACCACCGTTTCACACGCGCCTTCTCGTGGTCATCGAGTCTCTCTTGATGTCGGTCTACTTACGCCGCAGCACACCTGCTTACTTAATCAGCTCATGTTCACCACAATTCATATAGCTACCAAAGCCGCTCACCTTACTTCGTATGACATTGCTGTGTTGCTATCGCATTCATTGCCTCGCCCTTAGGGCGAAACTGTGATATTTTTTTTAATGTAGCCTGGTTTTTTGAGCTGCCGGCGTATTCTTGCGTTCCTTCTGCACTAGGACAAGACACCACTGCACTATTGGCAAGGTGGGATATTTTGTTTCACAGTCTACGACGCAATTAGGCTTACGGCTCGGGACCGAGACTTAAGATGCAGTTAGCGACAAACAGCTCTTCTGTCCTCGCGCAGTTAATTCGAGATAACGAATCATGCTGGGACATGGTTCCGATGCTTCCTAGGAGATTATTGTAACTTATTTCGGTTCTGTTGGGGCACACTGGCCGCACAGCGCGCCGTGACGCAGTCAGCGAGAACCAACTCGGTCGTGGTGCGCAGCGTAAAGCATGTTACCATAACTTAGTGCCACTTTCTCTGACGCCAGACATTGCTGAAGAGTAATTTCGTTACTTTTTGGGGTACTTTTGAGGCACGCTGGCCCAACAGCGCGCTGTGGCGCAGTTAGCGATAAGCAGCTCGGCCGTGATGACAAAGCTATTTTGACGTGTAATGAACCTTAGAGGGACAAGTTTGTGACGTTTTTTGTGGCCACGCAACAACATATACCTTCTTTCGGTACTTACGCCTGTCGAAAACGCGATGGGCGATTGCCAAGAGTGATAACATGGGAGTGTGTTGCTGGCGCCGGCAGAACGCGCGAAAGATAACGCCGAGGAACATATCAGAAACTTGTAATTCGAAAATTCCGTCTTCTAAAGGACTGAAAACAGTCTTTGCACCCACGCATTTGTCTTGAGTGCGAGTAGAAGGCATTCTACGAACATCTAGCATGGTTTTGCAGGGGGCCTCTGCTGCGTTCGTCTCTGTATGTAGCGTATACCGTCGCGTTGCCCGAGGCCAAGTTTTGGAAACGCGAAGTTGCCCGCGTATTTGTGCTAAGTGCAGGAAATAATGCCCACAAATGGGAGAATGCTTGCATGGAAATCAGATGTTTTTATATTTTATGGCATTGTTTGGGATGAGTCGGGTATGTAAACGCGAATTCCTTTTGTTTGTAACTGCGCCCATTTACTGATTTCGCATGTTTCGCCTCTACACGCAGTATTCCGATATCTAACCACCAAATGACACATTCTTGTAACGTGCTGTTACATGCTTGTAACATGCTTGTAATTTACTTTTTTTTCAGCTGATGCCGTCCGGTGGAGCTTCATACGGGAACTACTGCTTACCTGGGGTCACAACGTTGGATGAACGCACAAAAAACGCGGAACGAGCTTTTATATAGAGCGAAATAAATATTTCCGCATTTCACAAGGAGTCTTGCGTCTACTTTGTGAAATTGCACGTGGCACAGATTCGATGGGACTTGACAAGATCGTTCGAAATCATTTTTACCAAATAATAAACCGACTCCGCACGAAGACTGTGCGCGGTTGGGCAAAAAAAAAATACGCGTGCCCAAAGCCGAAAGTGATCTATGCCGACCGCTTGGCGCGCTGCTGTCAATTGGGCCGCTGGGTTCTATGGGAGTGTCCCCTCTTGTTGAATTTCTTTCTCTATGGGTCAACGGGGAAAGATAAACAAGTGCACGTGTCTCGGATGGATGGATGAGGTGTACGCCACCTAGCCATGACTATTAACATAATTTCTACTTTATGGTGGGTCACCCCTGCCTTGATTTTAGCCATCAACCTCCGTTTGGTTATTTCTACCCGCTTAAAGTCTATTTTGCCTCCCCTGTCCCTAAACCCCAATGCTTTGAAAAAATCAGCCCCGTTGCTTTGCACTGTAGGGATAAGCCCTTTACAGGAAAGTATGAGGTGTTCAGCCGTTTCCTCTTCTCCACACGCACCGCACGACCTTGGTACTGGACTCGGTAACATCTTGGTCCGCAATACTCCCGTCCTGGCTTCAAACAACAAACAGCTTCCCCTTGAGTTATCAAATATTTTCCTTGGCAATTTCTTGCTTGAAAGTTCTGTATATTCCCAGTGCTGATTTCGTCTGCATCCCTGTTTTCCACAGACCCCGCTCTGTTTCTTTAACCTTTTTCTTAACCGCTGTTGCCTGGTTTCCACTCCTCCTGCAGTCCAAATATTTCATTGACAATTTTATGGTTGGCTTCCTCCATTTTGTGTCAACATTAATCGTGCACAAATAACATAAAGCTGTCCTTGCCCGCCGCTTTTCTGCTATTTCTCTCAATCGCTCCTCAAATTCTATCTTTCTGCTGGCTTCCCTGCCCTCGAATGACGTCTATCCTATGTCACCCTGTGCCCCCTGATTTGGTGTATTTCCGTGTGCTCCCAGAGCAAGTCTACATACCGCTCGCTGCTTAACTTCCAACCTTGCTCGGACCTCTGATCTCATGCTGCGGTGTAGGTGGCGCCACGGTCGAGAAAGGAGCGCGAAAGAAAGGAGAAAGAGGAGGAGGGAAGGCGGAGCAGGAGAGTGTCGCTACTTTTTATAACTAGACTAGCCAGGGCTCTCAGGCTCTCAAGTTCAACAAATGGCCACAGAGGGCGAAAAATATCGACCGCGTGGGCGCGGCTAATAAACCAAGCGTAGGACGTCGTCAAAAAGTTGTCCCGGTGAGTTCCGTCGTCTCCCGCTAGAGGCGCCGTAGTAAGCGCAATTTCAACCTACAAACTTACTCCCACACTTATCGAAGTGTTTTAATTTTATGACAAAGAGTACATATTTATTGCTTCCTAATTATACATGCTACTCTTGAGTAGCATGTATAACTACTATTATAACTACTATAACTACTAAGCACTATTGCTCTTTTGTCATTATAAACACAAAATAACGTTCATCATCATTGACCTCCCACGTGACCTCTCGCCTGGCTTTAAAATTGTTACCGGTATTTTCGGGTACACCGCAAGCATGGATTCATTGGTTGGTACTCTTATGCTGGTTGCTAATTTGTGCTAAAACCACTTTATTGCGCTTCGACACCTCGCGTTATTTAACTTGTGGTGAAGTGACCCGGGAGGCCAATTCCTGTTCTGGTGAGGGAGTGACTTTGATGAAGCTTAGTGGGCCTGCCTAGTTTGGTTGCACCTGCACTAGTATAGCCCCACTAGCTCTCGGCAATATGTATTTTTTTTTGCCGGTGTCAGGCACCACTCCATGCCTGAAAATGTGGTGGGATCGAGCAGGATTCCAACTCAGATTTGAAGTCGGGTGAGCTACCTCTACTCCACGCCACCACTGGTGCAGTATTCGTGCATGCATACAATGCAATGGTGCATGCAATGGTGCATGCAATGGTGCATACTGGTGCAGTATTCGGCCACTACCTCCCTGATGACTCCGAAATTAACCCATGGCCCTCAGTCCCCAGTGGCTGCGGAGCACCTGACCAAGGCGGCGGTCAGACCTGCGACGTGGCAGAGGGTGCTAAGAATCTCTGGGTCTGGACAGGCCGCCAATGGAAACTTAACCTGGCAACGTTCAACACGTGCACCCTCTCGAGTGAGGCTAGCTTAGCAGGACTATTTGAGGAATTATCACGCATTGCCTGGGATATTATTGGCCTTAGTGAGGTTAGAAGAACTGGTGAAGCTTACACAGTGCTGACTAATGGCCACGTTGTTACGTTTGGCCGAGTTCGGTTCCAAGCCGGGAGAAGAAGACGCCGGGAGAAGGAAGAACGTAGTTTTAATGCGGCATGCTTGCCGAAAGAAGGTGTACAAAAGAAGCCGCCAACGGCGTGATCCGCAGTCCTTTATAAAGGAACGCCGTGATCAAAGGGCGAGGGAAAACATCAGCGCACATGCGCGAAACAGATTATCGTCCGGAACAGATGAGCCAGACTTGGGCGCCGGCTGATAAGCGGTGCGCAACGCAACAGCCCCTCCCCACGGAAGAGCACCAAGGGGGGGTAAAGAAGGCTTCACCCGCACAGGTTTTTGCGAAAGGTTCATCGAAGACTTCGATGTAACGGCACTTTCGGAGATTTTCGCCAGTTCAGCCGGCTGCGCGCTTGATGGTCAAGTCCGAGGTGCACAGAAGCGCCAAAGTACTTGGCGACCGATGTTCAAGGATCCGGCGAAGTGACGTCTGACCGTCCGAGGACAGATGACTCGGTGCTCGGTTTTCAAGTCGAAGGATGCGTCCTTTACGGACGCGCGCAGGGTCCGGTGGTCTCAGGCCGATGTGCGGAAATGTGGAGTGCATGGCGTGGCAGGAAACTGCAGGCGACGCCGAGGGCACGAATCCCGGGCCAGGGTCCTGGGCATAGGCGATACAGCAAGCACCGCCGCAAACACCGCAAACAACTGCCGAGTGCGGCCAGGCTAGACCCTCATACGCAGAGTGTTTTGGAAACCTTCCAATCGGAACAAAATTGGCTGTCGAGGACTTGCGACAGTTACGGTTCTATGCGAATACTGAATCAAGGCTTTGGTGCCACTAGGCCGACCGGCGCCGAGGGAGAGAAAGCCCTGCTGAGACCATCTGCATTTGCGTGCAGCGATCCTCTCTTATGTTTAACCGTAAACACGTACGGTTGCAAAATGAGGCTCCAACGTAACAACCTGCCATTTTTGTTGGACATCTGTTGAAGCCACGTGAGCGGACGATGATCTGTAATGAAAATGAATTCTGCTCCAGCCAAATAACAGGAAAGTTTT
Organism: Dermacentor silvarum; assembly: GCF_013339745.2. NCBI lineage: Eukaryota > Metazoa > Arthropoda > Arachnida > Ixodida > Ixodidae > Dermacentor > Dermacentor silvarum. The sequence goes on from NC_051159.1 coordinate 274,772, forward strand.
TCTACAGCCCAAACGAGGCACGCGCATTCCTTTTCTATGGTACTGTAAGCTTGTTCACGAGCAGACAGCTTTCGGCTGGCATACAAAATGGGATGCTCATGCCCGTGCTCGTCTTCCTGACTCAAAACTACACCTATCCCCTTTTCGCTTGCGTCACACTGCACAAGAAAAGGTTTCGAGTGGTCTGGGCTCGCCAGGACGGGCTTTGCGGTGAGAGCTACCTTCAAAGAATTAAAGGCCGCTTGTTTTGCTTCGTCCCATTGCACACGTGTAGGAGCGTCTTTTTTCAGCGAATCTGTAAGGGGGCTAGCAACCTGCGAGAAACACTTGATATAGTGTTGGTAGTAGCCTACCATCCCTAAGAAAGTACGGAGCTCAGTTTTCGTTTTCGGCTGAGGGAATTCCTTGATTGGCAGAACCTTTAAATCAAGTGGACTTCGATGTCCTTGACCTAATCTGTGACCTAGGTAGCAGACTTCTGAGCGACCTAACTTGCACTTCTGGGCTTTTAAAGTTAGGCCAGCCTCGCCAAGGAGACTTAGAACCTCCTGCAAATGGTTCACGTGCTCCGGCCAAGTATTTGAGAATACTGCGATGTCGTCGAGATACGGTAGTGCGAATGCCTCCGCTCCAGCTAGCACTTGATCCATGAGTCTCGAAAAGGCGAAGGGGGCATTTTTAAGACCGAAGGGAAGAACCAAAGGCCGGAACGTGCCGAAAGGCGTCACGAAGGCAGCCAATTCACTCGCTCGCTCTGTTAGCGGCACTTGCCAGTACCCCCGCACTAAATCGAGCGTAGAGATAAACTTAGCTTTGCTCACCTTTTCAAGGCAGTCTTCTATGTGCGGTAAGGGATACACTTTGGTAACAGTTACAGAGTTAAGCTTACGGTAATCGATACACGGCCGCGGTTCTTTGCCGTTAGCTCCTACAATTATCATTGGGGACATGAAGCTTCCTTCACCTCGTTCGGCCACTTTAAGCTCTAGCATTTGATCAACTGCGTCCCTCATCAATTTTTCATGGCGCGGTGAACATCTGTAAGCTTTACATCTCCTGTTGTGCAACGTTGGGTTGTTCGCTTCTGGTGTAAGCTCAATATCATGAGTCGTCAGAGTGGTACGACCGGGTACCTTTGAGAACACGTGTCTGTGCTCAGCTATCAAATTTGTTAAATCCTCAAGCTGGCTTTCACTTAGAGCAGCACTGTCTGCTGTCAAATTAAGGATTTCATCCACAGAAAAACAAGTCATGTCACGGGGAATGTCAGGAAGTTCAGCTTCTACTTCTTCAGGTTGATTTAACACCAAATTCACAACCGGCACACGTTCTACATAGGGCTTCATGAGGTTGCTGTGATAGATACGTATTTCTTTCCTACGACCTGGCAGTTTAACAACGTAAGTTGTGTCTGAAAGTTTGTGTTGTATCGTACCGGGGCCTTCCCAGTGTACCTCCAACTTGTTAGCTTTAGAAGTACGCAACATGAGCACCTTCTGCCCTTCGTGAAACTGGCGCACACTGCTGTTTTTGTCGTAGCGTTTTTTTTTTTTTTTTTTGTCTGAGCTTCAAGCATATTAGCTTCCACTAGAGCCTGCGTGTCGTATAGGCGCTGCAGTAGGTTGCAAACGTACTCGACCACAGTCGGGTCGCTACCCTTCTCTTCCCAGTTTTCACGAATTAGCCTAAGCGGGGAGCGCAGCGCCCTCCCGTACACGAGCTCCGCTGGGCTAAAACCTGTCGATTCATGTGCCACCGAACGTAAGGCAAAAAGCATAGCTGGTAACGCGGCGTCCCGTTCTTTTTTTTTCTCATAGCACAAAGCCCGCAATACCCGCTTCATTACAGAATGAACCCTCTCTACACTGTTGCTTTGCGGATGTTGAATAGAACTGTGGTGTATCTTGATACCGCACCTGTTAAGAAAGGTCGTTGTTAACTCGCTCGTGAAGACACTGCCGAGATCCGACTGTATTTCACTCGGAAAACCCACGCGGGAAAATATCAAAAGGAGGGCGTCTACTATTTCTGCTGATGCAAGACAGCGCAGCGGCATTGCCTCAGGAAATTTAGTTGCAGGGCACACCATCGTTAAAAGATATTTATATCCCGACTTCGTCACTGGCAAGGGCCCCACAATGTCCACTACGACTCGACGAAACGGCTCAGTAATAATAGGAACTGCAGTCATAGGGGCCTTGTGTTTCTCGTGTGGTCTCCCAGTTCGCTGACAAACGTCACAACTACGAACAAACTCCTCCACATCTTTAAAACAGCCTGGCCAGTAATACTCGCTTAGCAGCCTCGCTTTTGTCTTGGTAATTCCGAGATGACCAGACCAGCCTGCCCGATGGGAAAGTTCCAGTATGTTCTCGCGGTACTTTAGAGGGACCACGATTTGGTCAGCGCTTGCGCCTTTCTTGCCCCGAAAGTCGCGGTACAAAACGCCATTTCTTTCATGGAACGAGCCACTGCCTGCACCTTGCTTAGCGACGCTTTGACGGCATTTTGTCAAGGTTAAATCCGTTTTCTGTTCTTCGATCAACGTGGCTTTGTCGACGGTAGATAACGCCTGAAAATCGCAACTCGTGGGTGGAATGAAACACGGTGCCTGTTCGCCTTCCTCGTGGGCGGATTCATGCGCGTCTGAGCTTGCCTCATCGCCATTATCTGATTGACCCCGTTTTTGATCCTCGGCACTGACAACGCGTGACGACGGCTCTTGGTGAGCGGCAGTTTCTTTCGCCATCGACCTCGTGACAACCATTACAGGGTTCATATCAAGTGTTACGCCTGCATTCAGCAATTCGTTTGCCGTTCTGTTTGATAGCAAATATGGACACTGGGGCATTACGTTATCCGAGACAGCTGCTTCGGTCTTAATTTCACCGAACGCCCCTTTCAATGTTACGTTTGCTACTGGTAAGCTCAGGGTGCCTTCTTCCAAGGCTTGCCTTAAGCACACGTAATCACCTGTGAAGTCACCAGAATTTACTAGGGAAGAGTGCACCACGTCATACGTTGCACCTGTGTCGCGCAAGACCTTACATTCTCGGCCGTTAACTTCCATGTCATGTAGGTAAGGTTGCAGCAAATCTTCGCCCTGCCCCATAACGAACTGTATCGGCGATACCTTTGGAACGCGACACCCCGCAGCTACGTGTCCTGGTTTCTGGCATTTGAAGCACACGATAGGCTTCCGCGCCTCAAAAGATTGGTTTAACTGTGAATCTAAAGATTCCTGCTTTGTGGTATGGTTATCTTTCTTCTCAGATTTTCTAAATTCCTTCTGCTCCGCTGTAGAGCCTCGTGCGCCTCGCATGTTTCTTTCTGCGTCAAAAGAACGGCGTTTTGCGCAGTAGTCATCTGCATACTCTGCTGCCTTGCGGGCCGTCCTCACATCTGGCTTATCGAGAATCCATTCCCTCAGTTTTTCAGGAAGCGTTGAGCAAAATTGCTCTAGGCAGATTTCCTCAAACATTTTTGCCTTGTCCTCGAACGCGTCAGCACCTTTTAGCCAATTTTCTTGGAAGCTTGCTAGCCTGTACGCGAACTCTGAGTAGCTTTCGTTCGGCTTCTTAACCGATTTCCTAAACTTAAGCCGGAAAGCTTCAGGCGACAACTTGTACTTTGCTAACAAGGCCCTTTTTACGTCCTGGTAACATTCCGCTTCTTCGGCATTTAACCTAGCTAGAATTTCTGCGGCTTCCGCCGGCAACAAACTCAGAAATCTTTGAGGCCAGGACGTCAGCTCAAAGCCCATTCTTGTGCAAGTGCGCTCAAAGTTTGTCAAAAAGAGCCCCAATTCACTACCAATAACAAAAGGCTGAAGAAAACCTCTCATGTCATAATTGACGGCTCTCGGCTCTGCCTCAGTGGTCAGAGACCGCTTTAGCTGCTCCAATTGGCATTGTTTTAGTTCCTCCTCTCTTTCTCTCACTTTGCGTTTCCTCTGCACTTCATCAACTGCTTCAGCAATTTCGTCGGCACTCGCCCCACAGGCTGAAATTTTGCCCACAATTTCGGGTTTCCGAATAGCTTTGCTAAGCTCTAAGCCGAGCTCGTCTGCTACGGCCAACAAATCTACCTTTAGCAAGCTATTCAAATCCATGTTCACTACCGTAACTGTGACAAAAGTCCTCTAAGCCGCCTTTCCTATTTCCCTGACTGGAAATTATAACACTCGGCGTACCAGAGTACAAAGCCAAAGCCTCACCGACTGCTGCCGCAGCGCTCCCGGGGGTCCGCCATCCCACCGCTGCCTCCAGCTGTTACGTTTGGCCGAGTTCGGTTCCAAGCCGGGAGAAGAAGACGCCGGGAGAAGGAAGAACGTAGTTTTAATGCGGCATGCTTGCCGAAAGAAGGTGTACAAAAGAAGCCGCCAACGGCGTGATCCGCAGTCCTTTATAAAGGAACGCCGTGATCAAAGGGCGAGGGAAAACATCAGCGCACATGCGCGAAACAGATTATCGTCCGGAACAGATGAGCCAGACTTGGGCGCCGGCTGATAAGCGGTGCGCAACGCAACAACGTCCTACAGAGGTCTTCCAGATAAGAGAGAATCCGGGGTAGGATTTCTAGTCCATAACAACATAGCGGGCAACATTGATGAATTCTACCGCATTAGTGAGAGGGTAGCAGTCCTCGTAATAAAGCTGAATAGGAGATACAAAATGAAGGTAGTACAAGACTACGCCCCAACTTGCAGTCACGATGATGAAGAGATAGAACAGTTTTATGAAGATGTGGAAATAGCAATGAGAGAGGTGCAAACTCAGTATACTGCAGTCATGGGCGACTTCAATGCAAAAGTGGGCAAAAAGCAGGTTAGCGAACAAGCAATTGGCAACTACGGTATCGATTCTAGGAATGCAAGAGGAGAGATGCTTGTAGAATTCGCGGAAAGGAATAGGCTCCGAATAATGAATACAATCTTCAGGAAGCGCACCAACAAGAAGTGGACCTGGACAAGCCCTAATGGAGAAACAAGGAATTAAATAGATTTCATACTCTCTGCCGAGCCAAGCATAGTGCAGAATGTAGAAGTGTTAGGTAAGGTAAAGTGCAGTGACCATAGGTTAGTGAGGTCTAGGATTTCTCTCAATTTTAAGAGAGAAAGAGTGAAATTAGTCAAGAGGAAACAGGCCAATCTAGACGCAGTAAGGGCGAAAGCAGACCAATTCAGGCTGGTGCTCGCAAACAAATATGCAGCTTTAGAACAGGAAGATGAAGATAACATAGAGGTAATGAATGAAACCGTAACTAGGCTGATCTCAGAAGCAGCAATTGAAGTGGGAGGTAAGGCACCAAAGCAACCTGTAGGGAAGCTCTCCCAAGAAACAAAGGACCTAATAAAGAAACGACAAAACATGAAAGTGTCCAACTCAAGAGATCAGATAGAATTCGCTGAACTGTCAAAACTGATAAACAAGAAGAAAGTAAGGGATATTCGAAATTATAACGTGGGAAAGATTGAGGAAGCCGTAAAATATGGACGCAGCATTAAATCAGTAAGAAGAAAGCTTGGCATAGGACAAGGCAAGATGTATGCACTGAAAGATAAGCATGGTAATATCATCAGCAATTTAGATCACATAGTAAAAGCAGCGGAAGAATTCTATACTGACCTGTACAGTTCCCAAAACAGCCAAGCTACTTTCATTCGAAATAGTGATGAACCGAATACAGAAGCTCCTTCTATAACTAGCGATGAAGTTAGAAGGGCCTTGAAAGACATGACCAGGGGAAAAGCGCCTGGAGAAGATGGAACAACAGTAGATTTAATCAAAGATGGAGGAGATATCATACTTGAAAAGCTTGCGGCCCTTTATACGCAATGCCTCACAACTTCATGTGTACCAGAGAGCTGGAAGAACGCCAGCATTATACTTATCCATAAGAAGGGAGACGTTAAAGAATTGAAGAATTACAGACCCATTAGCTTGCTTTCAGTATTGTATAAAATATTCACCAAGATAATTTCCAATAAAATCAGGACAACACTTGACTTCAGCCAACCAAGAGAACAGGCTGGCTTCAGGAAGGGATATTCTACGATGGACCATATCCATGTCATCAATCAGGTAATCGAGCAATCTGCGGAGTACAATCAACCTCTCTATATGGCTTTCATAGATTTTGAAAAGGCATTCGATTCAGTAGAGATACCAGCAGTCAGAGGCATTGCGTAATCAAGGAGTACAGGAGGCGTACGTGAATATCTTAGCAAATATCTACAAGGATTCCACAGCTACCTTGGTTCTCCACAAGAAAAGTAGAAAGTTGCCTATCAAGAAAGGGGTCTCTCAATCTCTCCACTGCATGCTTAGAAGTATTCAAGCTCTTAGACTGGGAAGGATTAGGACTGAGGATCGACGGCGAATATCTCAGCAACCTTCGGTTTGCAGATGACATTGTCCTATTGAGCAACAATGGAGACGAATTACAACAAATGATTGAGGACCTTAATCGAGAAAAAAAAGAAAGTATGGGTTTCCTTTGTAGCAATTGCTACATTTGGGTTGATGTCTCATTGTTCTTTTGGTTTACCTTAGGGCATTTATTTTGCAGTAGTGAAGCGGTGCATCACGTTCGTGCTGAAAACGAATGTATCAGCTTTATGTCTTTCATGCCTTTCCTTGTGGAACCAGCCGTGTGATCTCTTCTAGTGTATAAATGGGCGCAAAAATGGTCTCATTTGTGATCCTAATAATACTTAACGTGTTGACACGCATTGTAGCTAGGCGGACATAAATTTTATGGACAGTACCAATATTTAATTAACATGCTGATGAAGCACCCTAGAACAAACCGTGTACATTTGTATGTATTCTGCTGTCACAAACTATTACAATATATATGTACGTCATAGCTTTTTGCATTTGATATTGCCAAATTGTGTTTTTCAATTACTGATGCCGTCAAAATTTCTGTTCCAGACATCCAGTAAAGACAGCACCACTGTAAATCAACACAATACACACATTAAAGAGAAACTACTGCCTACTCCAAGGCCATCGTGTGGACTTTTGCTGCTACTACAAGGTAAACAACACCGGGTTCAGCTTGATATACGCTGTATTGGCTAGCTAGCCTGGAGATACATAGTCATTTATTTGTAGCAGATGATATGTATGTTTGTTGATATTTACGGTGCAACATAATTGATTCACACATAGAAAGCACTACACGAGTTTGGCTAATCTCTGCTGTATCTCGTCTGTTACTGTTTTGCCCCAACAGATCTACACCAAGCACATCTTGGCCCTCGTCACAGGAGCCCTCATATCTCTACACCAACAGGAAGGGGCTGGAGCCTAACTTGCAAGGCTTTTACACCACGAAAAAAGAAGCGGATCCAGAAGTATTTCCATGAGATACCAAGTCTACGTAGGACTGTATCAAGACTGAAAAGAGCCTCATCCATCATTCCACCAGCACGGATATTGGCAGAGTCAACCAAGTACCCCAACACAAGAAATTCTTCGTGTGCAGATGCGCCTGCAACCTCTGAACAAGCATGGACGACGCTGGACAAAAGAGTTCTATCAGTTTGCCCTTCCTTAACAGATTCCTGGCCTTATCAAATTCAATTTTGGCCAAGTATAATTTTTTTCCATGAATGCAAGCTTTTTCATTCCCCATTCTTGCTAGATATCATTCTTCTTCCTTATCCAAACATAAAGGTGAACTGATTCTTTGCTCATACTTAAGGCCCGTCATTGTCTATTAGCATAACATCTTTCTAGCAGTATTCTCTGCTGTACGTTGCCATGTTAAATTCCTCTCCTGAAATAGCAGATGCGGCATCGGCATGTGTCTTGCATTAACCCTTGCACTGTGTGAATTTCACTTTTCTTAATGTTACTGGCCTTCACTACTTGAAAACAGAGTGGCTTTCTTGAATGCAAGCTTTCTCATTCCCATATTTAATTCCTGATCTCGTTCAGGACTGCTCTTCTTGCTCAGTAGCCTGGGTTTTTGCACAAGATACACTGAAGTGGTTCATTGCAGAATCTGGTTGCAGAAACTTGGTCGTGGTCGCTGTGTTACGTTTTCCGGATTTGGGGGGTCTGATAAATTGCATTGGGAAGCAGTCTCTCGAGGTAAGCACCTGCTCCAGCAGTCGGTACAGCGCCATAGACTCCCAATTTCCACGCACCGTGATTGGTGCTCCCTATTCCGTCCTTGCCTGCTGCAACCGTGCGCAAATTTTGCTTGTGGCCTTCGTTAATCGGCCGTGATTTGGCGTCAACAGAGAGCAGCATACATGCTTACATGGTCCGAAGTGTATGAAGTTGATAGCCACATGGGTGGAAAGGCCCACAGAAGTGGCTGCTGAAGGTGATGCCCAAGAAACCGACTTGTCCATATTGAGACAAAGTGGGGCACCAAGTGCGAGCCACATATTAGCGGCCACCGAAAGAAAAGAAACATGCAGGCTGGAAAGGAGTTAACGCTAAAATGCTGGGTAGTCGATGTCGCTGTATTGGCTGCGGCAGCAGATGTCCGCGTGAGCCGATTGCTTCGCAATGCAAGTTTATCATCGTCAAGGGTGACCGTTGGTGCAAACAGGTGGGACACACTGCCCAATCTGCTTGCACTGCTGGTTGTCGTTCGTTACCAGACCGCCAGGTGCGACGATGAAGGTTTACGAGCTCGCGTTAATTCCAGCGTATCTCGACATGCAAATTTTGTTTGTGCTCTTGTACGAGAAGGTGACTGCTTGTCTTCGACCGATAAAGTCGTACGTCCTGTTCACTCACTTCTGGCTTGTTTGTATGGGCGTCAGTAGAGGCTCTTTGGTCTGCTGGCAATTAGAACGCACAAGCTAAGCGGCAAGGCACTGAGGCATGCCGCAATGCCAGCCGGGCGAGCGCGGCGCGTACCAGAGTACGCGACCGGTGAAGAGCGGCCATATTCGATTCTGCACTAAAAAAATAAGATTTCCGCTTCCTGTTTGAACAGCGCCATCTGTAGGGTACCCCAGTGAGTTCCATGTGCTGCACTTCTTATTTTCGTACAACTGTGCAAGGTACAGTTTCCCTTCTCTAAGTTGGTATTCTATGGACTAGCTTCAGACTCTCCGCCGCTGTCGCCACTCCTTTGGGCAGCCGCCAGATGACGGCGCCGTTCCATCGCGCTCCACTGCAGACGCATCGCCTCGCCGCAGCCTTGAGCTCGTGTGGACGGGCAGCTTGCGCGTGTTTCACGCTCGCTGGCAGAGTTCTCCCTACAGTCGGAATTAATGAAAGCGGGATCCACCTACAGCAATAAGATATATCGGGCTAGTTGTTTCATAATGAATGTAGCGTAAACTGCACGATAGGAAGAAACGCATACCACGAAGCGCAGAAGCTGCGTTTTAAGAGTCGTGTGTTCCTCCCTGCCGCCTAAACCTTTTCCTATACAGCAGCTTTGCACGTTTTCTCGCTTCTTTTACTTGCTTAACACTTTGGTCTTTGGCAGTTGTAACCTTCGTAAGACGGTTTCTTCGACCATGACGTCGATGGCAGCCTCGTTGACCGTTGTGAACCACGTGACCCGGGAATGGATTATATAGCTGCGCGGCACCTTGACTGCGTGGGATTTGGAGCCGGCACGCTTGCCGACATGCAGCTAACGCCACTGTTGTTTCTGCAGGTTAGTGCTCTCTACCTAATTGAAACTTCTAAAGCAGTCATGGCGTTGCCGGCTCCTCCCACGCGGGCGAGTGTTGCATGTACAGCGCGAGTACATTGCACTAGACGTGATAGACGTTTTCGTTTCGTTGTGAACCGCGTTTTATGGCTCGTTCTGCTCTTGCTACTTTCCGGCGACATTGAGCTCAACCCTGGGCCTTTCGATAAAGGCGAAATGGATTTCTTGAAGAAATTACAGGATACTATCATGAATAAGTAAGATAACATTGATGCAAGGATAAGTAGTCATGATACCAAAATGGCTGAAATGGACAGCAAGCTTGACAAAACCCAAGACCAGATAGGTAATGTTATGAAGCTAGTACAAGAACAAGCAACTGTAATTAGGGATCTAAGTCATCAAGTAAGAATTCTGCAAAAGAAAAATGCAGACCTCGAAAACAGAAGCCGTAGATTGAACCTCGTGTTTTACGGGATAGATGACAATGATCGGTCCGAAACGTGGGAACAAGCTGAATCATTGGTTAAGGGTATCTGCACTACTAATTTGGGAATCGAACTGCAGTCGGTTCAGAGGGCCCATCGGGTTGGTCGCTTTCATGAAGGGAAGAAAAGACCTATAATTGTAAATTTTTCATCCGATAAAGAAAAAATGGCCGTTTTGAAAAATGCAAGCAAGTTCAAAGGCTCCTCTTACAGTGTAGAACAGGACTTTTCATTCGAAACTCGAGCAGTGCGAAAGAAACTTTGGGAATACGGAAAAGTAAAGAAGGCAGATAAGAAAAACCAGGTTAAGTTGAAGGCCGATAAGCTGATCATAAATGGCAGAGCGTTTACATGGGACGATGAGAAGGAAGAAGTTGTTGCCCTGTCAAAACGGGGACATACAAATCATATTTGCTTTGCTCATCATGATTTAGTTATTGCGGTGGTAAATTGCCGTAGTATAGTCAACAAGATAAATGAGTTTGCTGGATTGGTTGAGTCATTAAAGGTAGATATAGTGTTTGGTACTGAATCCTGGCTTAACCCATCCATCACTGATAGCGAGGTGTTCCCCTGCAACTATACTGCTTATCGCAACGACAGGCCGGGTCATGGCGGTGGTGTTTTTCTATTAGTTCATTCGTCCCTTTCGTCTTCGATGCTGAACATCGGTCATGACTCGGTCGAGTCGGTTTGGTGCACAGTTACACTAGGTAACAAACTTTCTTTTGTCACTGGAGCGTTTTATCGACCACCAAGTACGGATTTCCGTGTTTTGAAAATGCTGTACGATATCGTTTCGGAGGCATCTGGCCAAGTAATATTGCTCGCCGGTGATTTTAATTTGCCCGACTTAAAGTGGGATAACGGCACATGCGAGTTAATGAAGGCTAGCCGTACCAATCTAGAAATGAAGAACCTGGCTGATAGTTTCGGCTTTTTTCAGTATGTCCTTGAACCCACTCGAATAAATAGTACCCTGGATCTTCTCTTTTGTAATTCGCCAAATTTAGTAGGTAATGTCGATATCATTCCAGGTATTAGTGATCATCGGGTTGTGGTTGCAGGGATTAAAACGAAAGTACAGCGCACAAAAAGGCGCATTAGTAGAAGAGTTTAATTCTTTGAAAAGGGCGATTATTCATCAATTTCTGATAAACTTCTCGATTTTCTTCCTGTTTTTGAATGCTTTGCGGAAGAACACGAAGTAGAATATTTGTGGAGCACATTTAGAAAAAAGCTGTTAGATCTTACAGAGAAGTTCATACCTAGTATTGAATCGGCTAGGCTCCAAAAGCGTAAAAAACCATGGATCACCTTTCGTGTATTGAAGCTAGTTAAAAAACGAAGGCATGAGTTTCAAAGATATAAAAGAACAAAGACACACGCGTATTGTAAAAGGCTACAAGAATTAACACGCGAATACAAAAGCCTGTCGAAAAAAGCAAAAGAACAGTATCTTAAACGGTTAAATGACAAAATGAAAACAAATCCTAAACCGTTCTGGTAGTATTTGAAGGGATGTGGGTCTGATCCTGTTGGAATAAATGAAATTATTTACAATGAACGCATTCTTTCTGACGAAGCAGAAAAAGCGACATGCCTAAACAGATATTTCCAATCAGTCTTTCTTTCTCAATCTGCATGCAGCCCACAATCATCAAATAGCAACGTTCCTCTTATGCAACCAATCGAACTTAGCATTCGCGGCATTGAATCCCTGCTAAAGAACCTTGATGAAAGTAAGGCTATCGGTCCTGATGGTATCTCTCCAAGAATTTTAAAACAGTGTGCTCATGCCATCTCGCTTTACCTTTATTTCATTTTCCACAAGTCGTTAACTACTGGTCAGATGCCACAGGACTGGAAAATAGCAAATGTAGTCCCAATTCACAAAGGAGGCTCTAAAAAAGAAGTTACTAATTATAGACCCATCTCACTTATTTCTATCTCATGCAAGGTCATGGAACACATAATATACAAGGCTATCATGAAACATCTAATGGACAACGCAGTGCTTACGAACAGACAACACGGATTTCGCAAGGGGTTTCATGCAAGGGGTTCGCAGTAGGGTTTCATGCGCACTACATGAACAACTTCAGCGTGACGACGACGACGGAGCGAACCGGGGTCGGAACTGCAGGGGACGACTTCGTAGGTTACGTCACTGAGGCGGCGTGTAACCTTGTAGGGACCGAAATACCGTCGTAGCAACTTTTCGGAGAGTCCACGGCGACGGATGGGCGTCCAGACCCACACGCAGTCGCCGGTATTGTAATGGACGTCGCGTCGACCCTGGTTGTATCGAAGGGTGTCGGTATGCTGTTGGCTCCGGATACGATGCCGAGCAAGCTGGCGGGCTTCTTCGGCTCTTCGAACAAACTCTTCCACGTTTTCGAGGGTCGGGTTTTTATCAGACGCAGGTAGCATGGCGTCAAGTGTTGAGGTGACGTGGCACCCGTATAGAAGTTCAAACGGCGTAAACTGTGTAGTCTCCTGTACAGCAGTATTATACGCAAAGGTCACATAGGGTCACACATCTTGTGCTCTACGTCGATATACATGGAGAGCATATCAGCCAGCGTTCTGTTTAGACCTTCCGTTAATCCATTGGTTTGAGTGTGATAGGCAGTGCCGTTGCCGTCAGAAGTATGGGTCAGCTGGAGAACGTCCTGCATAAATTCAGCTGTAAATGCTGTACCGCGATCCGTGATGAGAACAGACGGTGCACCATGTCGTAGGACGATGTGGTGGACGAAGAACTTGGCCACTTCATACGAGTTTGCTTGCGGAATAGCTTCGGTTTTGGCATACCGGGTTAAGTAGTCGGTAGCGACGACTATCCAACTGTTGCGCGAAGAGGTAACTGGGAATGGCCCAAGTAAATCCATTCCTATTTGTTGGTACGGTGCTTGAGGAGGGTCCACAGGGTGGAGAAAGCCAGTTGGTTTAAAGGGCGGTTTCTTGCGGCGCTGACAATCGCGGCAGGTCTTTACGTACCATTGCACAGAAGAAAAAAGCCGGGGCCAATTATACTTCTGTCGTATCCTTAGCGAATCTCAGGTGTTCCGCGCATGGCTCATCATGACAGGCTTGCAAAATGTCTTGGCGCAGCGCCGACGGCACGACAAGGAGATACGTATTTGGACCCCTTCCGCAGTTTTTCCTGTAAAGGACGTTGTTGCGCAAACAGTACGATGATAAGCCGCGCAAGAGCGAGCGAGGTAAAACACCTTCAACTCCTTGAAGGTGCTCGATCAGCGGCAGCAGCTCAGGGTCAGCGCACTGGTGCTCAGCCATCTTTACGGCGTCGACAACGCCAACAAATGGCAAGTCATAGTCAGGGTACGATGATGTCGTAGGGAGAGGTGCGCGTGACAAACAGTCAGCGTCGCTGTTCTTTCTTCCAGATCGGTAGACAACGGTTACGTCGTACTCTTGTAAGCGTAGGCTCCAACGGGCTAGTCTGCCTGAGGGATCCTTGAGGTTGGCAAGCCAGCACAGGGCGTGGTGATCGCTGACAGCCTTAAAGGTCTGCCGTACAAGTAGGGTCGGAATTTACTAATTGCCCACACAACCGCTAAGCATTCTTTTTCAGTGGTTGAATAGTTTTTCTCAGCCTTGGTGAGACTGCGGCTTGCATAAGCAATGATGCGTTCCGCACCATCTTGCCACTGCACAAGAACTGCATCGAGACCCGCATTGCCGGCGTCAGTATGGATTTCGGTGTCTGCGTCTTCGTCGAAATGAGCCAGTATTGGGGCAGCTTGCAAACGCTTGCGCAATTCATTGAACGACTGCTGCTGCTCGTCCTCCAAAATGAAAGGCACATCATCGCGAGTAAGTCGTGTCAGAGGTTCAGCAATTATCGATAATCCCTCGACGAAGCGTCTATAACAGGCGCACAAACCAAGGAAGCGTTGGACAGCCTTCTTGTCTGTTGGTGGTGAAAACTCGGCGATGGCAGCTAACTTATCGGGGTCTGGTCGGACGTCTTTAGGACCAACGACATGGCCAAGAATTTTGAGCTCTTGGAACCCGAAGTAGCATTTTTCAGGCTTGATGGTGAGGTCGGCAGTGCGGATTGCAGCGAGGACGCTCTCGAGTCGTGCGAGATGTTCGTCAAACATGCTCGAAAACACGACGACGTCATCCAAGTATACGAGGCAGGTTTGCCATTTGAGTTCAGCAAGCACGGTATCCATCATCCGCTGAAAGGTGGCAGGTGCGGAACATTGACCGAAGGGGATAACTTTGAACTAATAAAGCCCGTCAGGTGTCACAAAAGCTGTTTTTTCACGATCCTGCTCATCAACTTTGATTTGCCAATAGCCGGATTTAAGATCCAACGAAGAAAAAAAAACTTGGCATGTTGTAGACAATCCAATGCGTCGTCGATGCGTGGCAATGTATAAACATCGCGCTTGGTGAGACGGTTCAACTTTCTGTAATCTACACAGAAACGTAATGTGTTGTCTTTCTTTCTGACTAACATTACATGGGACGCCCACGGGCTTGTGGACGGCTGGATCACGTCGTCTTGGAGCATCTCTTTCAACTGCTGCTTGATCGCTTCCCTTTCCACTGGAGACACTAAGGATGCTGGCGAACAGGACATGCGGATTCGTCCGTAATACTGCGGTGCTTTGTGATGGACGTGCGCCATACATTGGACGACGTCGAAAAACACTCGGCAAATTCATTCCCGAGAATCAGTACACGGTCTTTCTGATGGTCTGGCAGAGCAGCGTTAACGTGAATCCGTTCTTTTAGGCTGGGTACCTCAGATTGTTGAGACGATGCGATTTTTAATGTGCCAATGTCAGTAACATCAATGATTTCACGAAGAAATGTGATTGTCGTTCCTCGGGGTACATGCCGATACTCGTTGCTAAAGTTTGTTAGCAACACGATTGAACATCTGTTTCGCACCTGAAGAAGCCCTCTGGCTATGCAAATGTGGCGCTCAAGAAGCAGGGGGGTGTTTGCCTCAGCAATTCCTTCGGCATCGTCCTCCATGTCGCATCGGACAAGGGTAAGCACGCTGCTCTTGGCTGGCAACGTGACGTGATCGTCGTCAACGTGAAGCGCGATGTCACGGTCGTTGTCATTATTGTTCGCTATGGCTTGTGTAGTAGCAAAGCCGACTCTAGACTCTTGCAGGTCAATCATGGCACCGTGTGCCTGAAGTAAATCCATGCCGAGTATAAGGTCCTTTGAACATTCAGGAAGAATGACGAAGTCGCCGATGTATGTGAAACCGCGAGTGTTGACTCGTGCCGTGAACCGGCCCATTGGAGTTATGAGGTGCCCTCCTGCAGTACGAATCTGAGTTGTGGCCCATTGCGTCGAAACTTTGTTCAGTATACGCGCGAGATTCTGGCTCATAACAGACGTATCCGCACCCATATCGATCAACGCCGTGACTCCGTGGTCATCTATGGTAACTGGTACGTCGCAGGATACTGACACCGAACTGCACTGATTTCTCTGCGTCTCAATTGCGTCATATCGCGGTCGTCGTAGTGGAGGATATTCAGCGTTCGCCACATCAGCGACCTCACCTCCGCAGGTTGCTTGACTCAGTTTTGACGGGAAGCAGGGCTGGGTTAGCGATGCCTTGTAGCACTCGGCGTGAAGAGGGGGCTGGAAGACCTGTGTCGGGCGGGTGACGGTGACCGGGTGTGACGGAATCGTGGGGCAAACGAGGTCCTGGCGTCCGCGAGGTAGGCTTCAATCTCCAGGGGGCGTTCGCCATTGCGCGGGCACAGCGCATTCAGTGAAAATGCACGGAGCCCAGCTCGGCGGTAAGGACATGCCCTGTAGAGGTGATCGGCTCCACGGCAATGAAAACACAAGGGCCTCCGGTCTGCAGTGCGCCATACGTCGCTCTTGTGGGTTGGTCGTGCTTCAACCATAAATGGCTTGCGGCGAGGCCTGAAGTCGCCACTTGCTTGTTCCACGGCGCGCACACCATGAAAGTCCGGGACGTAGCTCATACAGTGAAAAGTCGGGGACAACGAACTTCGCGCAACTTCCGCATACGACATGCGAGGCTGTGGCTACCGTGTCTCGGACTGTGGTGTCTCGCTTCACTCGGGGACTTGGACTGCCTGCCTGATTTCCTCCCGGACGACCTCAGCCAGAGCGAGTCGCGGTACCGATGCCGCAGGCTACCTGAAGCTTTTGGAGCTCTTCTCGAACAACAAGCCTAATGAGCTCCCGCAAGGCGTCGAGGGTCACGCGAGAGGGTCGACACGTCGCGGTTGTACAGCCTTGTTCGCTGCTGCAATGCCTTTTCCGTTGATATGGCTTCCGCGAGAAACTCTGCAACGGTCTTTGGAGGATTGCGTATTATGCCACCGAATAACTCTTGCTTGACACCGCGCATCAAGTGCTTTAGCTTCTTTTCTTCCAGCATGGACGGATCCGTGCGTGAGAAAAGTCGGCACATATCTTCGACAAACATTGCGACGCTTTCGTTCGGCCGCTGTACTCTCGCTTGAATTGCAGATTCAGATCGCTCCTTGCGATTGGGGCTGGCATATGTGCTGATTAGCTGCCGTCGGAATTCGTCCCATGTTGATAAGACCGCCTCACGGTTCTCAAACCATGTCCGCGCAAAGTAGGCATTGCGTAGCTTGCGCTCCGGAGTCCAGCCGTTGAATTCTGCGACACGCTCAAAGTGATCGAGCCAGTCCTCAACATTATCGAAAGTGTCCCCATGGAAGGATTTGGGAATTAGCGGCTGGTTAAGGACGACCTCCGTCGGTGCGGTTGAGGAAGAAGATGGAACTGATGTATTCATCCTTCTGACTCGGTGGGGTAGAGGCTCGTACTTAGGTGGCAGTTCTTGAAGTCGACGGCCTGTCCGTACGTGAACGCGAGTCAGCTCGACCGGACTTCATACTGGGCTTGTAGACGGGGTTCGATCTGGAAGCGGTAGCATGTAACCAGCACCTCCACCAGAAAAATGTAACGTAGAAAAAATAGACGCTTCTCTTTAATGGCGGGCCAGAAGAAGACCGTGCAGCCTACGTGCTTCGTCGTCTTTCATGGCGCCGACCTTTGCGCGCGCCATCCCACGGTGCGGGAGCCCCACATCATTGTGTCTATATGCAGAAGACAAAGATAATGCCTGGCAAAGGAACAAGAAGTCAAGATCGCCAGTCAGCCTCTAGAGTCTGTAAAGGAGTACATTTATCTAGCTCAATTACTCACAGGGGACCCTGATCACGAGAAAGAAATTTACAGAAGAATAAAATTGGGTTGGAGTGCATACGGCAGGCATTGCCAAATCCTTGCTGGGAGCTTACCACTGTCGCTAAAAAGAAAAGTGCACAATCATTGCATTCTACCGGTGCTAACATATGGGGCAGAAACTTGGAGGTTAACAAAGAAGCTCGAGAACAAGTTAAGGATCGCACAAAGAGCGATGGAACGAAAAATCTTAGGACTAATGTTAAGAGACAGGAAGAGAGCGGTGTGGATCAGAGAACAAACAGGGATAGCCGATATTCTAGTTGACATTAAGCGCTGGGCAGGCCATGTAATGCGTAGTATGGATAACCGGTGGACCATTAGGGTTACAGAATGGATACCAAGAGAAGGGAAGCGCAGTCGAGGTCGCCAGAAAACCGGATGGGTTGAGCAGTTAGGAAATTTGCAGGCGCAAGTTGGAATACGCTAGCGCAAGACAGGGGTAATTGGAGATCGCAGGGAGAGGCCTTCGTCCTGCAGTGGACATAAATATAGGCTGATGATGATGATGATGATTATACTCGGGTATACACTCATCGTTAAGCCAGGTATGACAGCTGTGCCTACGTCAATGGCTAGACATGACTGATTAGTCTTGGGTAGATACGCATCGTTAGCCACACGTTTGGCGAGCCGAACGGCTCGCTCTTTTTCAGTCTCCGACGCTAGCTTCGCGCTCTTGGTATTCCGGACCCTATGCTGTGAAGCAGCTCGCCGGGCAATATCCTCGGAGTAGTCAGAGGCTGCTTGCGGACGACGACGCCGCAAAGCCTCCCGCTCCCGCGCAGCGCTCCGAGAAGACGGCCCGGCCTCGCTCTCATCCATGGCCACCGCGCAAGAAACCGGAAACTCCGCTATTTGCGGCGACCAGGGGCGCGATCTTGTACGCGTTCCAAAATAGAACGGAGGCGTTCCGTTCCATCGAGCCGCACACGATTGGTCAATTTGAACGTAGCGGTTGAAATTGACCAATCGTGTGCGGCTCGATGGAACGGAACGCCTCCGTTCCATTTTGGAACGCGTACAAGATCGCGCCCCAGAAAAGGTCACCGGAGCAAGTGTCATGCTGTCGGCACCTGGCGGCCGAGAAAGAAATTATCGCCGTTTTGGTTGCCAAGGCAACCGGCTGCGTGTGTTGCTCCCGTTGGGCCATGTGGCTGACAACTTCTACTGAGGGCACTCAGGCGTACCCACCCCCCCCTCCATCTTAGAATAGCAAATTGAGAAGTGCACACTGTGCGTAGCAGTGCTGTTAGTATTAGGGCCCTCGAACGGACACCGACAACCACAGTTGCTGTTAGACTCAAGCCGCACAAATGCAACGTTACGGCGTGCCCGCTGAAGCGAACGCCCCTGTCGTTTGCATGACATCTGCTTTGAGCGGAAGACGCGGACGCCGCCGAAGAGTGCGCGCCCGAGCTGGTTGCCGGGCATTTTTTTTTACATGCGAGAGCATCTTATGCCAGTGTTGTCAGGTCGCACAAGGTGGCGTAGCCCAAAGCTAGAGAAATTGTCGCCGAAATGTAGCCAAACACTAAAAAGAGCAAAAATATTCCTAGCCAAATATAGCCATTTTTATTTGCAGCTTTATTTGTGCATACAGTTTCATATTCGACTACGGCAATACCTTTTTGCACAACCCTACGTAACAAAATCTCCGTGCCGCCTCACGATCGACATCACAACAGTGACATCATGCTTGCACACAGAACACTTTTTGGTTGGCCCCGGAAGTTCTCAAGTTCTAGCGAATCGCTGCAGAGGGCGAAATCACAGTGCTTTTGTTTTATTTGCACGTTATTATTTTTAGTTTTTAACAGTACTATTAACTACGAACTCTGCTTTTTAGCTGTCGTGAACGCAAAATAATGTTCAGCATCATCGACCTCTCACGTGACCTCTGCCTACAGCATAGAAAAAGTTCAGCTGTCCAGCGTTCTGCGACGGCGACGCGCCCACGGCTTCCAGTCTCTCGCGCTATGATATCTCGCGTTATTTGTCTGATCGTCCGGTCTTGTTTTCTCGGTGTTTTTTTTTTCAATTAACTTAGCCTTGGTTAGCTGAGACACACTCTATTGACCCTTTTCGTGGCGATCCCGTGGGCGCTGCCATGTTTGATCACGTGATCACGCGTCCATTGCTTGCCTCAACTGTCTCCGTGTTTACAATGGATGTACATTACGCCCGGTGCAGCTCAGGAAACCTCTGTTCCCGGAGATATCGTAGACGCTCATTGGGTGGACGACACGAAGTTATGGCCAGAGCTCAGAGTAGAGCACTGCACGGCCTCGGGCTTACCCGAAAGCCCGAGCCCTATGCAGTGCCGGGTAGGGCAATTTTGTCACGGGCTCGGGCACGGAATGTGCTTTTTGACCCGGCCCGGGCTGGGCTCGGGTATGTTGACGCGGGCCCGGGCCGGGTTCGGGTATTTTGACGGGCACCCGGGCCGGGCTCGGACTTTCTGGTGGTGTGCATGTAACGTGCAGCGAGTTATCCTCGCGCGTCTCGACTCTGAAAAACATGTTGCCCCGGCGCAGCTGGAAGCTAGCAGTGCTACTCCTGTGTACTTCCCTTTTCTTCCGTCGTATTTTGCGCTGTTGCAATTGAATGTAAAAGTGCAGAAAGACCGAAGTCGCCTCAAACCAAAGCATGCCATTGTATTCCTTACCTAAATCAATGCTTTCAGCGCGGTGCAAGCGCGTTCGCGACTTGCTGATTCTTTAAAGGCGAATTGGTAAAACGATGACTGGTAAGATAATTCGTCACGCGGCTGAAATATGGCACTGCGTTCATCTATGATTACACGCATGTTCTCAACCGGCCGCCTAGCAGCATTGCATTACGCAGCACCATGGAGGAACGAGAAGCATTCTTTCTCCATTTACTCCATTCATGCGCTGCGCTCACGACCGGTCGTGGCTGTGCTTTGGCTATAGTGTACTAGAATACGGTTGAGTGGGACGCGCGGTTAGGCCTGCGCATGCTTTGCAGTGAGGCGCCCGACGTGGAAAAATACTGTGGCGACGCTGCGATAGAAGTGGACTGGGCCGCATCAAGTTCGCGCCTTTGGAAACTGCTGGCGATACTGCTCGGCAGGGTCATTCGTACTACTTCGCGCGCTGGTATTTGTGTTGAGACCGCTCAAATGGTGTTCATAATCGCATATGACATCTATTTATGCGTTAAGAATAAATTTTTTCATTCTCTTTATTTTATTTTTTTAAATGCCACTCACTGATATTTTTCCGGTCTCAGGCCGGGTTCAGGCCAGTTTCGAGCCGGGCTCGGGCCTAAGGTAAAAGGGTGGCGGGCCGGGCCGGGCCCGGCTCTCGCCCTAAAGCTTTTGGTCGGGCTCGGGCGGGTAGCCCAACGTAAAAACGGGCCCGGGCTGAAAAAATCGGCCCGTGGAGTGCTCTATTTCTGAGAACCTGTAAAAGCACTTTAGGAGCTCATTAAGCTTTGTCCAAACGGCGCAAGCAGCGTATATGGTGCTTGTTCTAAAAGCGAAGCTAAAAATGTATTCCGAGCTATCCCGCTTATGAATTGAATCAGGATCAGTGTGTCTTGCTTTTCGTTCTTTATTTGCGCAATACGTTGAAGCAGCGGCTTGTCACGTTTCTGACTCAGTGAAGTTCGTCGGTGCTGTTACTATCTGAATATTTTCTGCCTAATCACCTAGTCTCAACAGATTTGTTCTAGTTGCACACAAGGCTTGGAACATAGCTGTTCTGTACTTTCTAATAGCATGCAGCAAATATGTAATATCGCTAGTAACTCGCTCACTTCTGTAGATTTTCACGAAACATTCGGCTTCAGCTATTGGTGTTCTGTCGGTGTAGTCACTGTCACCCATGATTTTGGCGCGCTGATTCAAGTGTGCGCCCATTCACATATTCTTAAGACGTTGGCGATAGAGTGTGCGTAAGTTTCCGTGCGAGTAGGGGTAAATGTGTGTAGATAAAGTGCGCGAAACTTACTATACCAGGAAGCGGCGCTACTTCCCCTTGTCATTGTTTAAGAAGCGGTACTCACTCTTGCCGAAGTGCCGGGCTGAAGTCTTTTCTTCTGAGGTTACCGATACAACGCTGGCCGATAAATGATTTTTTTTATTTACGAGGAAACTCGTACATTGAAAAGGGCCGGCAACATAGGCTGTCCGTATGCGTGAATGCGTGAACTAACGGTGCGTGAACTTGGTCACACATTCATTCTATTCCTTAATATGCCACTCACTATTTTTGCAGTAAACTACTGCACATGGCTTCAATTCACCACTCCACATTGTCCAGCATGAATGGAAACATTGCGTGAGCAAAAACCCAGTTACATTTCCGACAGCTGATGGCAGAGAAAGAGGGCAGAAGCGGTGATGATTTTGTATTCATGCGCTTTCGCTGAGGCAGTGTATGGCGCGCCGCCGAAAGCGCCATCTAGTTTCTCTAGAACAACCTGCTCCGCGAAAAGGGTCAATATTGTGTACATTTACACCAACCTAGCCACCATCTAAGGTCTCTAGCACGAGAAGAACGTGCGTTAAAATGAAGTAACAGACAACAGATTCCACTGTCTAAATCGTTGTAAGCGAAGCTTTAAAAGATTACACGGCACATTTGAAAGCTTTAAAAGATTACACGGCACACCAGTTTAAGAACCGCGCAGCCGTTTTCGGTGACGAGCACGTTTCGAACGTAACTCGCTCGAAATGGTAAAAGCCGCGACGGTGCACAAAGAGCAAAGGTAAACGACAAATTGATAACAGTGGTAATCCTCTGAAAACCGGTTACTGTCAAAAAGCAAACCATGTTGATGTGCTAATAATAATTTTAATTGCTGGGGTTTTACGCGCCAGAACTGATTTTATTGGGACGCATGACGCAGTGGGGGACTCCGGATTAATTTTTACCACCTGGGGTTCTCTAACGTGCACCTAAATCTAAGTGCACGGGTGTTCCTGCATTTCGGCTTGATGGAAATGCGGCCACCGTGGCGGGGAATGAAACCCGCGTCCTCGAGCCAGCAGCGCGACAGCTCACCTGCTAAGCTAGCAGGGTGGGTGAGGTTCGCGTGACGTGGTGTACTGATGTCATCGTGGCAAACATGTTTCAATATTAGAACAATGAGCATCTGCACCTGTGACGTTACGCGCAAACCATCTAAAAGTAAAGGCACCAGGACCCACCTTTGAGCTCGGGGTCTTGCTCCCATTCTTTTTTATACTTTCTCGCATACATTCTGCGAGGAGGTTCCGATGTTAAGTTCAAGCTATCGAAATCAATCTCAAATGTAAGCATGACCGAAAATTCATCTCGCAAGAAAAGGAAAATACCACTAAAGAAAGCTTAGTGTGACAAAAATGGAGCAGGTCGAAAGCTGTGCCCGGCGCGATGCTTCACCTAGAAACCATGGCCATGAACACACTGGAGCGTGTCTTCTAACTGTGCTTCCCTTCTTTCATGTCGGCGCCACGATTGCCCCACCCTATTGCTCTCCCTGTCTGAGCATAGCCATGATAGTACAGTGGACTGTGAAAAACCCTCTACTCCCAGGCTCATCCCGATGCTGGGGATCGGGTGTATGACGATGACGCGGAGTGTAAATTAAAATGCATCAAATATCAGAGCCACGGCTCAGACAACAGGGCAGCGAGGAGACAAGGGGCGCATTTCGCGCGCGCACACATACACAGCAGCGCTGCATGCCAGCTCAGCCAGCTAAAACATCGCCTTCGAGATTTGCTTCTACCTGATCAGATCCACCTCTGGAGCGCGGATTAGGGCGCCACGTATAGCCCAAACAAAGCCAAGTCGCAGAATTTCAGTTGCCCTAATATAGCCACATAGCCAACTCGTCCAAGTCGACGCCAAAATTTTTTTTTCGGTAGCCCAATTTGGCTATATATAGCCAAACCTGGCAACACTGTACTTATGCTCGGTGCAGTGTCCATTCACGGAAGCAACACTTCCACGGAAGCAACACGGGCTCGGCAAGCCGAAGTGCACGTGGAACGTCAGCGTTAGTAAGCCGACCCCGAACTCCGGGCTCGGAAAATCGAAGCGCAACGGCAGCGTCGAGCGGCAGCTCCCGATACCGAAGCGACGAAGCAACGCCAGTCTGCGGCCAGAGCTGCAACACGCTCGAGGCCATTACAACGCCCGGACTTCGACGGTGCTGACGCGCGGTTCAAGCGCGACTACCTCGATCGGAGCTTCGGGCACAGTTGCAACGTGTGCGACCGGCTTTGGTTCGACAACCACCTGAGCAAGGTCGGGAGCGTCCAGAACGAACGTCAGCGTAACGCGGCCGTCGGCGTGCTTCGACGCCAGTTCAGCAACAATACAATACATTCTCAACACATTCTCAATACATTCTCTCACTCTAACTTTCTTTGAGTTGTGTTGGCAAGTGAAACGAAACGGAAACTCGATGCGCACCCTCCGCGATGCTTTCGCATCCCACCATCGTTGCCACCATGTGATTTTTTTTTCACTGTGGCTTGCATGACGGCTCGCGCACGTGTGAGCGGCGAAGCTCGGCGCGGCGAGTCACGTGATGCGTTGCCATGGTTACGGCGCAGCTGCGGTAAAATGAAGGTCAAATTGCTGGCAGCGGCGAAACTCGGCACGACTAGGTTAGTAAAGCTCTCGCTTTAAAAGTCGCAGTTTCGCCAGAATTCGATTGCGATAGCAAATTAGTGGACGCCTAAACAAAGTAAGGATAGTAGTTTTATCGGCCGTATAAATTTGTAAACCTAGGAACACTAATTAACAAGCATGGTCGCACGCGCGCACAAGCAAACATGAACGCATCTCACTCGATGACCGCGGAAAATCGCTGTCACAACGCTGGGGTGAGTCAGCGCAGCAGTAACGAGCGAATAGGGTTTCGTGCCGGCGCTCGCGTCAAATCGATCTTACCAGCGAAAATACAGGGAGGGCGGACTCTGCCCCTGCCGCAGATGGCTTTCAAAATACAGCCGCGCGGGCAGTCGTTATTGGCGCAGAGAGCGCCTGCGCGCGCGGCAGACAGGGGGACAGAAATAAATGAGTAAATGAAACACTTTCTAAGCGAGGCGGGATTCCACCCCGGGTACCCAGGGTTCGAAGGCAAGCGTCATAACCATTAGGCTATACACCCACGCTTGAAGAACGTGCATTTATGGGAACGTTATGATTGCAATGTACCGACGATTACAACACAACTTGATATGGGCGAGAGAAAGAAAATGAGAGCGAGAGAGTGAGAGAGAAAGAAAGAAAGAAAGGAACACAGATAGAGAGAAAGAGAAACAACGGCGGGATCTGAACCCCGGTAAGAAGGTGAGCGTCATACCCACTACGCTATACGAGTACACCCACGCTTGCAGAGCTCCGCTGTTTCATCAGATTTCAGAAGCTTGGAACTGGCTTAAATTTTTACGCAGTACAGATGCACTAATTTTTCAGCATGCAGCAATTGTATGAACCTTCGTACCTCACAAATATATCGACACAAATACTGAGCGACCCAGACAGCAGCCAGCAACAGCCACGACCAACCTAGGAGAGTAGTTAAAGAAAGCTATGTTAAAAACTTTTTGCTTTATGAGTCTACGTAACCAGCCACTCAGCAAGACAAGATTGTGCGGAACAAATATAACAAGCTACTATATAGAGCACAATTAGTCAACCGACTAGATGTCTTTCTTAGTCAACTGGCCCAGTCATTTACACTTTCAACTCTGTGATACAAATTTAAATAACACGCAAACAACATTTCTTAATTTTGATTGGCTAAAACTGAACGATTAATAACTACCAAAGGTAGCAACGGGCCAAGTTGTGAGCCTTCAGGCACATCCATAAACGACACAAAAGACTCGGAGGCGCAGTCTAGAACGTGACCTGGTCCGACAGTCTGTCACGTAACTACGAAATCATGCGCAAAATTATGGACATAAAAGCATAGTCGCTTAGTTTAACAGTAGTATCTCACACGAAACCTCGTCAAAGGATTTATCCATGTTAAAGTAGAACGTATCTAGTTCACTATAAGCTTAGCACTGTACTCAAAGCACGCATATATTTACTCTGATATGCCTTTTATAAAGCTATGCTGTCTGAGTGAAAGTTTCTCTTAAAAAACAAAGAAACGCGCTGATGTATAACCACTACCAAATTTTTTTAAATCTACATGAAAGAGGCAGCGGTCGAAAAT
Source organism: Dermacentor silvarum (assembly GCF_013339745.2). NCBI lineage: Eukaryota > Metazoa > Arthropoda > Arachnida > Ixodida > Ixodidae > Dermacentor > Dermacentor silvarum. The sequence continues at coordinate 300,355 of NC_051159.1, forward strand.
TAGTTATATCGCAAGGATTCCTCGGCATAAATATCAAAATCACCACTGACATTTTCCACCCCTAAGAACGAAAAACTTCGCTCTTCAAAGTCAAGCTGAACAGGTAGGTTAACGCGAGAATAGCGTCTCCGCATCGCTGGATTATAAGATTCAAAATACCATCAAAACGGGGAAATGCTTCGTCTTCAGTTTGTGCACCCAGAACTCGATACCTTTTTTTTTTCCCGCTATGTATACATAAGCAGACAGCGTTTTTCTCAATACCGACATATGTGGGTATGGCGTCAGATTGTGAAAAAGTAGAGATGAAATGGTTAGCGTAAGTGCAGCGACCATCGAGGTTCTCAACCAGTATCTCTACAGCTTACACTTCGTATGTGTTGGCGCATAACGCCCACAGTTACCAGGTTATAGTGCACTGCACGGGCACGGTGTTAGAAGCGCCTCCGGGAAGGGGAGAACTTCGGTCCGCGTTTTGTGCAGAGGGCCCGAGATGGCGCCACATAACCCGCGGCCAAGGCGAGGTATCATGCATGGTAGTACGTAGCCGCGAACGCCGGTCGAAATAAATAAAAAAGTCAGCCTTCACGCAATAACGAGCGCAAAAACAAAAATGGCTAACAAATACGACATTTTGACGATACCGTCATAGATATCTGTTGAATATGTTCAGTTACCCACCTAGAAGGTTCGCGATAGGAGGTTGCCTTCGTATTCGGACATGTGAAATTGTGCACTTCCACCAGACATCACGTAATAGTGACGCTGAAGTAAACAGTCGTAAAACTGTATGACGAAACTGATTCTTTATTGGGCGAACCTGTGCCCACAAAAGCCAGCTACACTCGAAGCACAATGAAAGCGGCGAACACAGTCGGCGATCGTCGAAAATCTGATCAGCGGCGAAACGCATCGGCTTTTATACATGAGTCATCGAAAGTTCCAGATTAATCCCTGATACCCGCATGTCTTCCAGAAAGTTCTAGACAATTCGCGTCGCTCATACAATCAGATTACATGAGCGTTGGTGACAAGAGACAACGGATAGAAGCATCGATAACGTTCTAGAAACTTCCGATACATGCAGGCGCGTCCTGTGCCTAGCGATAACGTTTAAAGCCCAAACCACACGTACGTTTGCGTACGCGCGCAAGCTCGCGTCTACGCGCCTTGTGGTTGCCGCGCCTAGCGAGGAAGGGCGGTTTGCATCCACAAATACGCGCGACAGCGCGCGCTCACTGGCCTCATTTGTTGACGCCTTGGCAGACGCCACTTCGTACTTTGTCATCGAGAATGTTTCAAAATGCTTCGACATCTATAAACGTAATTGTTAAATTTTTGGAGCTGTTAGATCAGCACAAAAAGAAGCGCTTCCTTGCATGGTATAAATCTGCTTAACTGAGAGTTGAATGTATCGCGCCGTCACTGCGTAGCCAGGCGCGACGACGTGAGGCAGCCCAAGCGGGCAATATGAGAGAGGAGCTGAGCACCGAGATCGCGCCGCGTTTCGACGCGTACCAGCAGTGCCGCACCGTCTGCGCATGCGTGGGCGCGCAGACGCGGGCTTGCGCGCGTCCGCAAGCGTACGTGTGGTCTGGGCTTAACAGCTGGTGAAAAGCGGTCACCGGTGAAAGGATAAACATGTATCATCATCATCATCATCAGCCTATATTATTGCGATAGCAATTATATGGACACTCAAAAGCAGATTTCTGCCGTCGGCGTCGCCGTCGCCGTCGCCGTGAGGTTCCGTATGACGTCATTTGGAGAAGAAATCGTCGCCGCGCGCCGAACGCTGTATGTGCGAGTGAAAGGGCGCGAGGAGCGCGTCTTTCACGGGGAGTGAACGCACGGCGGAGAACAAACGCGCGTTCCGCGCCGTGCTCGCTTAAGGGCTGCAGAAGTAGGCGTCTCTTTTCTCCTTTACAATCACCATATATGTAGAGCAAACGCACCTTCTTCCGACGCGCGAGAAGCCGTGGGGGAGGGGGAGGGAAGGGAGGCGACGTTTAGCTGCGGCACCAAGTGCCTATTTATATCACAGGCTCCGGCAACAGTCACCAACGCCGCACGCATTTTGAGCGAACGCGGGCAAAACGCCGATGGCGTCGACAACAGTTCTGCGTGTTGCCGATGCTGCTGCATGTCCAAGTTTATACAGCTGATAAAGCTAATATCATTACTCCGTATAGCTCTCTACAAGTTTGCTATCGCAATTGATGCTTCGCCTTTCAGGTGAAACTGCGACCACTTTTTTATGTCCACTGCAGGACGAAGGCCTCTCCCTGCGATCTCGAATTACCCCTGTCTTGCGCTAGCGTATTCCAACTTGCGCCTGCAAATTTCCTAACTTCATCATCCCATCTGGTTTTCTGCCGACCTCGACTGCGCTTCCCTTCTCTTGGTATCCATTCTGTAACCCTAATGGTCCACCGGTTATCCATCCTACGCATTACATGGCCTGCCCAGCTCCATTTCTTCCGCTTAATGTCAACTAGAATATCGGCTATCCCCGTTTGTTCTCTGATCCACACCGCTCTCTTCCTGTCTCTTAACGTTAGTCCTAAGATTTTTCGTTCCATCGCTCTTTGTGCGGTCCTTAACTTGTTCTCGAGCTTCTTTGTTAACCTCCAAGTTTCTGCCCCATATGTTAGCACCGGTAGAATGCAATGATTGTACACTTTTCTTTTCAACGACAGTGGTAAGCTCCCAGTCAGGATTTGGTAATGCCTGCCGTATGCACTCCAACCGAATTTTATTCTTCTGTTAATTTCTTTCTCATGATCAGGGTCCCCTGTGAGTAATTGACCTAGATAAACGTACTCCTTTACGGACTCTAGAGGCTGACTGGCGATCCTGAATTCTTGTTCTCTTGCCAGGCTATTGAACATTATCTTTGTCTTCTGCGTATTCATCTTCAACCCAATTCTTACACTTTCTCGATTAAGGTCCTCAATCATTTGTTGTAATTCGTCTCCATGGTTGCTGAATAGGACAATGTCATCTGCAAACCAAAGGTTGCTGAGATATTCGCCGTTGATTCTCACTCCTAAGCCTTCCCAGTCTAACAGCTTGAATACTTCTTCTAAGCATGCAGTGAATAGCATTGGAGACATAGTGTCTCCTTGCCTGACCCCTTTCTTGATAGGTATCTTTCTACTTTTCTAGTGGAGAACCAAGGTAGCTGTGGAATCCTTGTAGATGTTTGCTAAGATATTCACGTATGCCTCCTGTACTCCTTGATTACACAATGCCTCTATGACTGCTGGTATCTCTACTGCATCAAATGCCTTTTCATAATCTATGAAAGCCATGTACAGAGGTTGGTTGTACTCCGCAGATTTCTCGATTACCTGATTTATGACATGGGTATGATCCATCGTAGAATATCCCTTCCTGAAGCCAGCCTGTTCTCTTGGTTGGCTGAAGTCAAGTGTTGCCCTGATTCTATTGGAAATTATCTTGGTGAATATTTTATACAATACTGAAAGCAAGCTAATGGGTCTATAATTCTTCAGTTCTTTAACGTCTCCCTTCTTAGGGATTAGTATAATGTTGGCGTTCTTCCAGCTCTCTGGTACACATGAAGTTGTGAGGCATTGCGTATAAAGGGCCGCAAGCTTTTCAAGCATGATATCTCCTCCATCTTTGATTAAATCCACTGTTATTCCATCTTCTCCAGCAGCTTTTCCCCGGGTCATGTCTTTCAAGGCCCTTCTAACTTCAGCGCTAGTTATAGAAGGAGCGTCTGTATCCGGTTCATCACTATTTTGAATGAAAGTAGCTTGGCTGTTTTGGGCACTGTACAGGTCAGTATAGGATTCTTCCGCTGCTTTTACTATGTGATCTAAATTGCTGATGATATTACCATGCTTATCTTTCAGTGCATACATCTTGCCTTGTCCTATGCCAAGCTTTCTTCTTACTGATTTAATGCTGCGTCCATATTTTACGGCTTCCTCAATCTTTCCCACGTTATAATTTCGAATATCCCTTACTTTCTTCTTGTTTATCAGTTTTGACAGTTCAGCGAATTCTATCTGATCTCTTGAGTTGGACACTTTCATGTTTTGTCGTTTCTTTATTAGGTCCTTTGTTTCTTGGGAGAGCTTACCTACTGGTTGCCTTGGTGCCCTACCTCCCACTTCAATTGCTGCTTCTGAGATCAACCTAGTTACGGTATCATTCATTACCTCTATGTTGTCTTTATCTTTCTTTTCTAAAGCTGCATATTTGTTTGCAAGCACTAGCCTAAATTGATCTGCTTTTACCCTTATTGCCTCTAGGTTGGCCTGTTTCTTCTTGACTAATTTCACTCTCTCTCTCTTCAAATTGAGAGAAATCCGAGACCTCACTAACCTATGGTCACTGCACTTAACCTTACCTAACACTTCTACATCCAGCACTTTGCTTGGATCGGCAGAGAGTATGAAATCTATTTCATTACTTGTTTCTCCATTAGGGCTTTTCCAGGTCCACTTCCTGTTGCTGCGCTTCTTGAAGAAGGTATTCATTATTTGGAGCCTATTCCTTACCGCGAATTCTACTAACATCTCTCCTCTTGCATTCCTAGAATCGATGCCGTAGTTGCCAATTGCTTGCTCATCAACCTGCCTTTTCCCCACTTTTGCATTGAAGTCGCCCATGACTAAAGTATACTGAGTTTGCACCTTTCTCAGTTGCTAGTTCAACATCTTCATAAAACTGTTCTATTTCTTCATCATCGCGACTAGAGGTTCGGGCATAGGCTTGTACTACCTTCATTTTGTACCTCCTATTCAGCTTTATTACTACAACTGCTACCCTCTCATTTATGCTGTAGAATTCATCAATGTTGCCCGCTATGTTGTTATGCACTAGAAATCCTACCCCGGATTCTTTCTTATCTGGAAGACCTCTGTAGCAGAGGGCGTGGCCGTTAGTCAGCACTGTTTAAGCCTCACCAGTTCTAACCTCACTAAGGCCAATAATATCCCAGGAAATGCCTGATAATTCTTCAAATAGTCCCGCTGAGCTAGCCTCACTCGAGAGGGTGCGCGTGTTGAACGTTGCCAGGTTCAGTTTCCATTGGCGGCCTGTCTTGACCCAGGGATTCTTAGCACCCTCTGCCGCGTAGCATGTCTGACCGCCGCCTTGGTCAGGTGCTCCGCAGCCACTTGGAACTGAGGGCCATGGGTTAGTTGTCGGAGTCATGAGGGAGGTAGTGGCCGAATACTGCACCAGGGAGGCCAATTCCTGTTCTGGTGAGCGAGTGACTTTGATGAAGCTTTATGGGCCTTCCTAGTTTGTTGCACCTGAACTAGTATAGCCCCACTAGCTCTCGGCGATAAATTTTTTTTTCTTGCCGGTGTCAGGCACCACTCCATGCCTGAAAATGTGGTGGACCGGAGTAGGATTCGAACTTACGACCTTCAGATTTGAAGCCGGGTATTCTACCTCTGCTCCACGCCACCACGATAAACATGTATACGAGTCAATATTAACATATGACAGTGACGTCGCATTAATATATGACAGAAGTTAGTTTTGTTTGTTTAAGTAATGCTTACCTAGTTAGACAAATATAAACCCAAAACATTCTCATTGTTACAAGCGTAGCTCTCGCACGGAATAAAAAAATTTCCAGTCTGACACGGCTACGTTTGGTGGCAGGAGGGTGCGAACGGTCCGCAGGCGCCTTTCTTTTTATTGCGATAGCAATTATATGGACACTTCAACCGGATTTCTGCCGTCGGCGTCGCCGTCGCCGTGAGGTTCCGTATAGCTTCCAAGGGCGATAAAATCGTCGCCGCGCGCCGTATGCACTAGCGAAAGCGCGCGGGGGACGCGCGCCATCACGGAGGGCGAACTCCCCCGCGCGCTATCACGGAGGGCGAACGCTCGGCGGAAAGCAAACGCGACCGTCGCGTGGGGGTATGGGGGGAGGGAGGCAGGGCGGCGTTGTGCTCCGGCACCAAAGGCGTATCTTGCCACTCAATCTCCCACGCGAAAGCAACAAAGCGGGAAGAGGGGGGAAGGGGGGTGGGCAGCTTCTGCTCTGCCAACATTTTCTCCTTTGCAGTTTGCCCGGCGGTGCCCGTCGCCCGCACCCGTCTCTTATCTCCACACGGCTCTGACCTTTGTATGCGTTGTGCATTCGCCGCTCCGTTTCCGTTGAAGCGATAGACCGCGCGAACCTACGCTTGCTGCCAGCGTTTTGACAGTCGTTGGCTACGGTCATTCAGTGCGATCTATTCATGTTTGCTTGTGCGCGCTGACACCACGATTGTTAATTCAGTTAGTAAGCCAATGTCTCCAAGTTTATGCACCCGATAAAAGTACTATTCCTACTCCGAATAGCTCTACTAATTTGCTATCGCAATCGATGCTTCGCCTTTCGGGCGAAACTGCGACATTTTTTTTCTGTCTTTGTCGAATGAGGAGGGCAGTCGGGAAACTTCGTCGGCATGGTGTCTTTTGCCAGAGCCGCCTTTCGCGGTGCACTCACAAGAACGAGTCCTTTGTAAAGTGCTTCCCAAAGCTTCGTCACGTACCTCGGCTCGAAGTGCTTCTCGCACACGTAGTCAGTCGACTGCAGCACGCGGTCCTTGCCCGGAATCGCATGGCGCCATATCTTCAGGCGGTCCGTTTCTCGGGGTGCAGCAAAAAGCGACACTTTTTCATTGCAGGTCTCGTAGCCAGATCTGTACCATGGCCGAAAAAAAAAAGCTTCTTGCCGGGAAAGAAGACGACGACTACGAACGCACATGTGCGAGCACATCGGCTCCCGTCTCTACAAACGTTCTGGATCGGATTTTTTGCCTCAACCCGCAAGAATTGTCCATCATTCGACGCAGTTTGTTGCAAGGAACAAGCGGATACCAGAATCATACCGGTGGGTGGATTTTTCGGTCTTCCCCGGGACCTTTTACCCCCCGCCACGTTGGCGCGCAGCTACGCCTAATGTGCCAAACCAGAAGGTGCGGTCGGGCGGGCGGCGAGCCTAGGCCCAACGCCTAGAGAGATGGGCCAAACTTTTCCATCTCTTTTCATCTCTTTTCAAGAGCACGAAGTCAAAATTTGTAACTCGGATAAGAGATCCGGTCTCGAGACACAATTAATTGAAATCATCCCCAATGGCAAAATCCGGCGTAACATTTTCATTCTCAACTTGTACAGCTCTCCTTCGGCTTATAAGCATAACCTCCGCTCACTCCTAAATTGAGTCGTAACCACCGCGAGATCGCAGCTCTTGAATAGTGGCTGGAGATTTCAACGCTCCCCACCCGGCTTGGGGTTATGTAGCACGAACAAAGAAAGAGACCAATCTAGTTGCAGCTAGTACAGACCTAAACATAACGCTAATCTCGGACCCACGTTTCCCAACGAGGCTGGGAAATTCGGTCGCCAGAGACA